>NC_142931.1:17364943-17544943 GCF_046866305.1 Octopus bimaculoides | reverse complement strand
GAAATGAATTCAGTGAAGAATTTGGAGTGCATGTTGGTATCCACTAGGTCTCAGTTCTTAGCCTCCTCCTTTTTATATAGACCTCCAGACCATAACTGAGGAGTTTAAGACCAGCTCCTTATGGGAGCTCCTATATGCCGATAACCTAGTGCTAATAGTTGAGACCATGGAAGATTTAGAGGTAAAATTCCAGATGGAGAAAGAAAATTTAGAATAAAGAAGCCTGACAGAAAAATTAAAGAACACCAAGGTTTTAGTAAAAAAGAAGATAGGATAATGATACCAACAGGGAAATGGTTTTGTTCAATATGCAGAAAAGGAGTAAGTAGAAATTTAGTGGAAGCGCAATGGCCCAGTGGTTAGGGCAGCGGACTCGCAGTCGGAGGATCGCGGTTTCGATTCCCAGACCAGGCGTTGTGTGTGTTTATTGAGCGAAAACACCTAAAGCTCCACGAGGCTCCAGCAAGGGGTGGTGGCGACCCCTGTTGTACTCTTTCACCACAACTTTCTCTCACTCTTTCTTCCTGTTTCTTGAGTAATGCTGTGATGGACTGGTGTCCCGTCCAGCTGGGGGGGGGGGGGACACATACACCATAGAAACTGGGAAACTAGGCCCATGAGCCTGGCTAGGCTTTAAAAGGTGCAAATATAAATAAAAGAAATTTTATACAGTGTAACTCATGTGATATAGCAGAGCACAAGAGGTATAGTGGAATCAAAGACAGGCTAACAGAGGATAGAGATTTTGTTTGTGGATCATCATCAGCATCATCATCATCATCATCGTTTAACGTCCGCTTTCCATGCTAGCATGGGTTGGACGACTTGACTGAGGACTGGTGAAACCGGATGGCAACACCAGGCTCCAATCTAAATTTGGCAGAGTTTCTACAGCTGGATGCCCTTCCTAACGCCAACCACTCAGAGAGTGGATACAAACACAAATTCAATCTGCATTAGGTGCAGGTGTGGCTGTGTGGTAAGAAGCTTGCTTTTCAACTACATGGTTCCAGGTTCAGTCCCATTGTGTGGCACCTTGGGCAAGTGTCTCCTACTATAGCCTCAGGCTAACCAAAGCTTTGCAAGTGGATTTGGTAGAGAGAAACTGAAAGAAACCTGACGCATATGTATGTGTGTGTGCGCACGTGCATGCATGTGTGTGTGTTTGTCCCCCGCCACTGCTTGATAACCGGTGTTGGTGTGTTTATTTCCCCCACAGGCATATTAGATGCATCAGGATTTCAGCCGCTCATATTTAGAAAAAAAGACTCTTTGTCTACATGCTTTAATGCATTCATATCAAAGCATGTAAAATAAGTTCAAATTTGCGTATAGGACCAGGGGTGACATTTTTCAGACATTTTGCAAGGAAAAAAAATACGTCTTATATATATATCATCAAATAAGTTAAAAACCAAACAAAAATATCTTCACCAGTTTATCTACCTAAGAAAAAAGCAAAACTAATTTGCACCATGGACTGGATGTATTATATCGAGTCACCTATGTTTCTAACTGGGAAATAAAATGTGTCTCTAAAACACAAACTGCAACAAATATTTAATTAAGATATGTTTTCGTAATCTGCTTTTTCTTTTAGGATAATTAAACGGTAAAATATTGGATCTACTAAAAATACTTTCCCTTCGTTGTAAATTATCTCCCCTACATCAACTTATTTGACTATATCTTGTTCATTGAAATTTTTCTTTCGTACCTTAGAAAGTGAGCTGATATAACCAGTAGAATATCAGAAAAAAATTCCTGCAGTATTTCCTCTAGTTCTTCAGGTTCTGCGTTCAAATCACGCTGAAATCGACTTTGCCTTTCAACCCTCCAGGTTTGCTAAAATAAACTACCAATTGAGCACTGGGATCGACACTATTGATTAACACCCCTCCCCTCAAAATTGCTGGCTTTGTACCTAAATTAGAAGCAACTCTTTAAGAGTGATGGATTGGCAGAATCGTTAGAGCATTGGTCAAAGTGCCACATGGTATTTAGTTATGACACTTTACGTTCACAGTTCAAATCTTGCCAAAGTCAACTTTGCCTTTGATCCCCCATAAGATCAATAAAATAAAGTACTAGTCAATTACTGGGATTGATGATATTAATTCCCTCCCCAAAAAACCTAAATTTTAAACAATTTATTGTGAGGAGAAAAACAGGTAAGCTATGAGCAGTCTATGCAAGCATAACTAGAATGGAGGATAAAGTTAGTTCAATCAGATTGACATTCAATTTTTATTTTCTGCTGATTGGTGTTTGAAAAAAAGACATGATAGGGAGGACATTCCACGGCGATGCAGAATCTTGAAGAAAAAAAATCCAAATGGTAAACTAAGAATCTGTGATATACAGTAAGGATAACAAAAAGAAGAGAGGCATTTAGTTGTTAATTGTATGTGGTAGGGGAGCAGTGATAAAATACCAGATAGTGGAAAAATAAATTTAAATGAAAGAAATCTATCAATAGGTACCTAAGACAATCAACATCTTACTGTTCTTGCGTTGTCTGTTTAATTCTCCAAACTGTTCCTTTACGTACAGGTAGCTAGCCCACTTATGCGTACCTTTCCTTCTTTGGACACAAAACCCTGCTTGCGAAGACCTGTTGAGGCAAGTGAAATCAAAATCGAAAATTGAACCAAATTTGTTGATTGGCACCCATGCCAACCTTCCTTCATTGGACACTAAACTCAGCTTGCAAAGACCTGTTGGGGCAAGTGAGATCAGATTGAAACTGAACCAAATTTGATGACTGGCACCCGTGCCAGTGGAGCGCTAACAGCACCATCTGAGCAGGATCACTGCCAGAGCAGCGGTCTCGCTTCCATGCCGGTGGCATATAAAAAGCACCATTTCAGCACGATCGTTTCCAGCTTCGCCTTACTGGCCCTAGTGCCAGTGGTATGTGAACAAAACATTGGACTGACTCCTGTGCAGATGGCACGTAAAAAAACACCATTTGAGCATGGCCGTTGCCAGTACCACCTGACTGGCCTTTGTGCTGGTGGCACGTAGAAAGCACCCACTACACTCTCGGAGTGGTTGGCGTTAGGAAGGGCATCCAGCTGTAGAAACTCTGCCAGATCAGATTGGAATCTGGTGTAGCTATCTGGTTCACCAGTCCCCAGTCAAATCGTCCAACCCATGCTAGCATGTGACAGGCCCTGCCTGAATCATCAAATCTTTCCTCTTTCTCACAGCAGTGAAATGTCTAAAAAAGCTTGTCAGACTGCCTCATGATCCCAGCAGACAGGAAGCTACATAGAAGAGGTAAGAATGTGCCAGTAGTCATAGTCAAGTGCTCTTTCACACCAGTGTCTACCAGAATACATTGTCCCTGATTTGTCCCAGCAGTATTCAAGAGTAGGGTGTACCTGGAGTGGATCATCAACTGGTAATGAAGGACTCTTTGGCCCCTGAATCTGAAATGGCATTTTTGTGAAGCTGCTTTTATGTGTCATATGTGTCTATCACTGTTTGAGGCCAGAGATTGTAAGGTTCAGCTTTCACAAAATGTATAGATTGTTACTGGAAAAACGATTTAGAAGTCATTCAAAAAGGTATTTGTAATCAAAGTTTATGTAAAAAAATATAATACATAATTTTGTATGTGTGTGTATATATATAATAATTAATAGTGACATATAAATACAATAAAAATACAAGTGCTTTTATACATCATATGAGAGACCCTCTAATGCAGTATTTTGTGTTTTAATACAACTTCCAGATTAAGTCCAAGATCAGGATTGCTTTTTGGTATATATATTTAGATATTTACATACACAGGGTGTCCCCAAAAAGACGAATATACACATAGAATGATTTTTAATCAGTGTTTATTAAAATAGTTTTCATTTTCAAAATTTAATAGAAACATTTACAGAATTTCATTTTATTTTTTTTTTATGAATGCCTGTTTTCAAACTTATGACTGTTCTGGCCCAGGCATTGCTGATAACACAAAGCAATAGAATTGCAAACATCAAGAAACATTACGTTCAGTATTTGTGTGCATTCTCATTCAATGGCTGCACTCAATTCGTTAATTGTTGCCAGTTTTGCACCTTAAACATCACAGTTCATGTTTACTCAAATATTTGCTAGACTGGTTATGTCAGGAATTAGTGAAATACATTAGCAAACGAAATACAATTTTCGAACCATTGTGAAAGAATTTGCTTGTAATATTTAAAGAATAAAAATAAATTAATAGAAATTCAACATGGAATTATTATGGAATTTGCATTGCTAATGTCTTCTAACTGCAATATTTGATTGCATAAAAGATACACAGGATATTAGACATGCACCAACTTCAGAAGCACATATTCAGATTAAAAAAAAGTTTTTAGGGCATTAAAGCTTATGAAGGAGTTTAACTACGGATATAAAACCTAGGTTGATGTTTTAGAGACATTAGGTGGGGGGGGGGAGTCTTATGTGCCATCAGATATGGTACCAAAAGGTAAAAAAAATGAATAGACAACAAATATAGATCTCGAATTTTGGCACAAGGCCAGCAAGTTCAGTGAAGGGGTAACCCAATTAAATCAACCCCACTGCTTAACTGGTATTTATTTTATTGACCCTGGAAGGATGAAAAACAAAGTCAACCTCAGCGGAATTTGAACTCAAAGACAACAAATATATTTGTTTCAAATTTTGACACAAGGTCAGCTATTTTAGGGGAGGGTTTGAGTGGATTATGGCGACCCCAGTGTTCAACTGGTACTTATGTTATCGATCCTGAAAAGATGAAAGGCAAAGTTGACTTCAGCAGGATTTGAACTCCAAACGTAAAGATGGACGAAGTGCCACTAAGCATTTTGCCCAGCATGCTAACAATTCCGCCAGCTTGCTCCCTTAAAAGACAACAAATATTAAAGCATAAAAGTGGAATATTTGGTTAAAAAAGCTGATGATTAAAATTGATTCGTTTTCTTTTATTCATGCAAAATAAGTACATGTGTATATAAGTAACATGTATATTAAGTAACACGTATATTAAGTAACACGTATATTAAGTAACATGTATATAGTAACATGTATATAGTAACATGTATATAGCAAATTGGCTTCTTAACAGCAGACTAACACAAGCTTCTAAGTTCATAAAGAACTAATTTGGACTTGAATTTCTTATAACAAATTCGAGAAATGCTAATACGAAAGTATAAAATCATATTAGTATTGACCAAACTATCTCGTGTTGTATTTAGTTTTCCAATGTATTTCACTGGTTACAATTCGTTTCGTTTTGTTTTATCATACGAATGATACCATCTTTCGCATTGATAATGAAACATTCTACAACAGAATTCAGAGACAAAATAGTTATTGTCAATTTACAGGTTCGTCATCTCAGAGCGATAAACACGATTCAAAGGGAGATAATTCTCACGCAAGTGCCTTCATGCATACGTCAGAGACACAGACAGACAAACAAACAGAAGAAATTATCAAACTCATTTTAAATATAAGCTTTAAACACCGGATTGAAATATTTTTGTTGCTGTATGTATTCATATTACAAACTATGCTTGATTTCTTTAAACATTGACCACTTTTTCACATCACCATCATCAACAAAACCTGCAAAGAAATAAAAGAGAAACACAGCTGTTACCATTTTCTAACTGAATTAAGTACATGATTTAAACATCAGAAATAATTTTTATAATATCAGAACACATATGTTTCACTATTCTCTTTTTATTTCCAGAATATTCTATTTTTATTTCCAGAATATTCTATTTGAATGGTCTTTTAGCATAAGAAATTTGGACTATTAGGTTGGGATTTTTTTTTTTTTTTCTTGAACCCCCTTGGCACTCTGTCAGTTACGACAATGATGGTTCTAGTTGATCCAATTCATGGAACAGCCTGTTCATGAAATTAACATGGAAGTGGTTGAGCACTCCACATTCACACGTACCCTTCATGTAGATCTCAGGGAGATTGAGCATGACACAGAAGGTGACAAAGCTGGCCCCTATGAAATGCATGTACAACACATTGTTGCCAGCTGAGTGGACTGGAGCAAGGAGAAGTAAAGTGTCTTGCTCAAGGACACAAGGCACTACCGGGAATTGAACTCACAATGATATGACCGTGACCTGAATACCCTAACCACTAAGCCATCTACCTTCACTCTTGAGTCCTAGGACTTATGGGGCTGGTTACCTGGTTTCCATGGCTTATAAGTGACTGGGATCACAACACCCCCCTTGAATGGAATGCTGGTCAGTTGCAGGATTCAAGGCCAGCAATTTTGAGAAACTGACCTCGCCTGTACTGGTGCCACACAAAAAGCACTCACTTCACTCTGCAGGGCGGTTGGTGTTAGGAAGGGCATCCAGCCGTAGAAACTCTGGCGGCGGCGACGGCGACGATGACGACGATGATGATGGGACAAAACAACTTCACCACTATTTGACTGATATTTTATTTTATCAACCCTGAAGGGATGAAAGGCAAAGTTGACCTTGGCAGGATTTGAACTCAGACTGTAAAAGCTGGAAGAAATGCCACTAAGCATTTTGTCCAATGTACTAAAGATTCTGCAGCCAGGGCTGTCTTACAAGCATTGTAGGTCCCTAACCAAATCAATGTACTTGGCCCTTTAGCATTAATTTAATGACAGCGAGGCAAAGCATACATAGATTGGAATTGGACCCCTAGACCTGTGAGGCTCCTGAGCAACAGCTCAATGTGCCCCAGCCTTTAGACAGCACTACTGCCACCTGGCATCAAGTGAAATGAAATACAAAATACAGGTGTGTTACTACAAACATCTGCAAGTTGCTGTAGGTTTGAACCCAAAACCACATGGTTGCACTGATGAAGACCTTTCCAACCTATGCCAGCTGTAGAAAATCTGCCTTGATACACAGGGGAAAAAATGGTCATTAAAATGATGATACTGATGATGATGATGATATGTGTTTGTCTTTTCATCGTATCTTGTAATGCTATCCAGCTGTAGAAACTCTGCCAAATCAGATTGGAGCCTAGTGCAGCCATCCGGTTCGCCAGTCCTCAGTCAAATCGTCCAACCCATGCTAGCATGGAAAGCGGACATTAAACGACGACGATGATGATGATGATGATGATGATGATATGTTTACTTACTAATTTTGTTTTCTTTCAAAAGTTTTCCAAGGTGTAAGTTTATGTTGTTCTCTGCAGCTTTATGCAGAGAGGCTGCAAGATCCTGAAATTAGAGAAATTAGTTGAAGTAAAACTTCCCAGATTATATTTTAAAAAGTCTAATAAATAAATATGATACTATAACTATCATTAAAAACATTGTAAGTTTAAAGTCGTTAAGCCAGATACTTTATCACAAATATTCACAGTAAGACAGGAGTCCAAAAATAAACTGAAGTATCCCAAGTTATTAATAGTACAAGGGACATAATTCATATCTAATTACAAAGGACCAGAAAAGGAACTGGGCAGTAAGAGATGCATGAAGTGTAATTATTGTCATCATCATCATCATCCTCAAGGAGGAAGCATGGTTTAGTGGTTAGAGTATATGCCTCCTAACTGTGTGGTTGTGAGTTCAATTCTCAGTGAGGTGTTGTGTCCTTGAGCAAGATGTGATCTAAGTTGAAACCTTCCATTAAAACTTCATATTGTTATGCCGCACGCAGCCTCCAAAATTCACCTACAACACGACAGTCTGTGTCTGATAGCTCAGAAGCATGTATGCGAGCTCAGCGAACCGACTTTCTTAGAGTGGAAGAAGCAGTAATCAAAGAAGTCAGAAGTATTGAAAATAACAAACAAAACCGTTGAGTATAACCAAAATACAGGAACTTTAATTAAGAAGCCAATAAGATATATGGAATAAATAAACAGATCTTTAGAGAGTTTTTAGAGAGTTCTTTCATTTACCTCTGAAATGTGTAGACTTCTTTGGTGAGCTCTTCTTTTATTTATCAGTCTAATGATTTATTTTCTATCTATATATTTATTTCTATTTTCTTCGACTGGACTTGTGTTACTTCCGAATTTACAGTATCATTCCGCCTTCTTTACGTTGCCAAGTTCACTATTTTCGCAGCCAGTTCAAAACCTTCCACCGTTCACATTAACCACCGAAACTAGCTTCATACTCGATACTAAATACTGTGTCGACTGTTCCACACGACTTTTGCCTGGCCCCATCTCACACATTGACCGCATGGCACCGGCTATTATATAAAAAAAACGCCCAAGTTGACTTTCATCACATCACCCATTGCACATCGTCGTCCAGCACGAACTCGCTTGCGACGAACTTCCAGCTCAAACTCACTCACCACGTGGGCAATAGTAGTCTTTATACATCACCCACAACATAAAAGCACACCAAAATCATACCCCTAAGCTTTAAACAGTCACGTAACCACAAAGAATTACTTTTCGTCTTTGCTTGCAAAACCAGAGAGTGGCATTCTAATTCACATCATACAAATGAGAAATTATATTAATATAATTTTTTCCATTCATAACAATATTAATTTATCTTCCAAACACACACATGGCCTAATAATCCTTTCTTGCTAAGGTTGACTTTCATCCTTTCAGGGGCGATAAAATAAGTACCAGCTGAACACTGGGCTCAATGTAATCAACTAGCCTCTTTCCCCAACGTTTTAGGTCCTGCTTCTATAGTAGAAAGACAGAATTATTTCTTACCTTATACACTTTCTCTCTAATTTCTTCAACTGTCAACATATTTCCTTGGTTTTCTTTCAAATGGTTTAATATTTGAGATTCTCGCTCTTGTCTGTGTTGAATATAATTTTCTACAAATGGTATTGGTTCACAGACCACTGGACCATGACCAGGAAAAATAACAGACGGCTTTAAGTCAAGGATAACCTGCAGTGATTTCATATAAGAATGTAGGTCTTCCATAACCTGAAACATATGAGAAATGTGCTTGTGATGAATCTTTTGCCATCCCATTTCAATTGTACACACACACACATGCAAACATACCTCTCTTTTACACACACATATACTCACACTTCAAACGCCGTTTATCAGGTTTCTCATTCCTTCCTTCATTATTCATCTATCACTCCTTCCTTTCTCATGCATACAATACTCTCTTTACCACTTCGTTTCATCTTTCTCATCGTCATTACTTTCTCTCACTCCCTCTCTGTCATGGCTATTACTCTTGTATCTTTACTTCATTGGACACTAAACTCTGCTTGCGAAGACCTGTTGAAGCAAGTGAATTTGAAACCGAAATCGAACCAAATTCAACAACTGGCACCCATGCCAACATCTCCTTCATTGGACACTAAACTCTGCTTGCGAAGACCTGTTGGGGCAAGTGAAATTGAAATCATAATTGAACCATATTCGATGACTGGCACCTGCGCCAGTGGAGCACTAACAGCATTGTCCGAGCGTAATCATTGCCAGAGCAGTTGTCTGGCTTCCATGCTAGTGGCCTGTAAATAGCACCATTTGAGCATGATCATTACCAGCGTCGCCCTACTGGCACTTGTGCCGGTGGAACATTAGAAATTCATTCGAGCGAGGTCGTTGCCAGTGCCACTAGACTGGCTCCTGTGCAGGTGGCATGTAAAAAAAAAAATCCATTTTGAGCGTGGCCGTTGCCAGTACCGCGTGACTGGCGCTTGTGCCAGTGGCACGTAAAAGCACCCACTACACTCTCAGAGTGGTTGGCGTTAGGGAGGGCATCCAGCTGTAGAAACTCTGCCAGATCAGATTGGAGCCTGGTGCAGCCATCCGGTTCACCAGTCCTCAGTAAAATCGTCCAAGCGGACATTAAACGATGATGATGATGATGACTTCTCCTTCACTGTATTAGTATTTCATCTCCTCTCCCTTCACCTCTCATACAATATATATATATTTGGATTATTTTTCTGTTTAAGAGCAATCAGGTTCATTTTTAGTATTCTCGTTTGTGAGAGCAGTCGAGTTATTTCAGATATTCTCATTTCAAAAAACATGTCTGGCTAATTGTTGAGAGGACATGGGTGTTGCCTTGGCAGAGGTTTGTGCTCTCTGAGCGCTCGTTATTATTGATATGATTAAGACAGCAAGCTGGCAAAGCCGTTAGCATGCTGGACGAAATGCCTAGCGGTATTTTGCCCCTCGTTAAATTCTGAGTTCAAATTCTGCTAAGGTCGACTTTGCCTTTCATCCTTTTGGGGTCAATAAATTAAGTACCAGTGAAATTCTGGGATCAATGCAATTGACTAGTTCTGTCTCCTAAAATTTCAGGCCCTCGTGCCTATAATAGATACGATTATTATTAGTATTATTATCATTATTATTATTATTATTATCATTATCATTATTATTATCATTATCATTATTATTATTATTATTATTATTATTATTATTATTATTACAGATTTAGTAGACAGAAATTAAAAGAAGCTTGTTATATGAGCAATATGTATGCATGCATGCATGCATGTGTGTGTGTGTGTGTGTGTGTGTGTGTGTGCGCACGCGTGTTTAAGTGTCTTGCTCTGTCTTGACATTGCATTATAGTTGTAAAATAAGTGTCAATGTCATACAAACAATGTCATTCATATCCAGTCATCCATGAAAACATGTCTGGCTAAGCAGAAACATTGAGGGTTGTGTGACAGGAAGTGCAAGCATGGAACAGTGAACATTAAAATGACGATGATGGAAACAGCAGCGAAGGCTATGACAACAAGAAGAACAATGCCAATGATACTAATCTTAGATTTTCGTAAGTAAAGGTTGGAGAAATGATAATATATTCATTACTTACTGTAGTTCCTTCACCAAGGACATTATCTCCTGAAAAAACCACTCCCTCTTCTTTCAGTTGAAGTATTATATGGTCTTCAGTGTGTCCAGGTGTGTGGAATGCTCTACAAATAGGAATTTATAATATCAATCTATCTTTCTGGTGTCCTATTTTCACAAGAGAAAATAGATAATTTAGATTTTCATAACTCTAGCCTTTTACCACTGTGTCTCCCAATCTCTCTACTCTAATGACATTCAAAACTTATCTTAGTATATCAAATTACCACCATTCACTCGACTATGGCAGTTATTTACAGTTATTTGTTTTGTTTAAATATCACGTTTTGTGAACAACACTATTTTTCATTGCAGCTTCCAATGAACCAATCACTAGTTCACTTCATTTATAATGGCCAAAGAGAGCAAGGGAGGGTCTATACAACTTAGAACAAATACCATGAGGTATTTTTGTTCAAAAGCACCAGCTTATCAGTTTTCTTGCCAATGTTTACATTTCCTGATATAAGCAATAAATTTACATATTTATATTTACAGTGTAGCAAGTCATAAAAGGCAGCAATATGACGTAATTGTTGTTTGCCTGAACAACCAAAATTCTTCGTAATCCCATTGGTTGAAAGTACAGCCCATGTACGAATTCTAAACTTTTGTCAAAGAAATCTTTCACAAAATATGGTTCCTAGAATTCGGATATGAACAGTTATAAAAACCCTGATTTTGGGGAAATTACTCAGTGATCGTAGGATGTTACTAAACTCCACAACACTCACAATAGTGATCGTTGGATTTATACCAATGTCTTTTGCCAATGAGGAACCTGGATAAAGATCCATTCCACCATACTTCTTGAATGCAGCATACATCAACACATCTCCTTTCAAGCATCTCAACAATCTCAGAAGACCTATCTTTCAATGTGCCTACACTGACAGTGCCAACTCTGAGGGAATGTGTGGGAAGGTAGGCGGTAACAATGGAAGTGGTAACTGTAGCTATCGGCATCTGAAAAGAAGGTTCTAACTGACATTTGCCAACACCATCATTCAAGTTACACTTGCTACTCCATTGGACGTGGGTGCTATACCAGCATTATTACAGCAATGTTAGTACAGATACAAGTACAAAAATATATATATATATATATATATATATATATATATATATATATATATATATATATATATATATATATATATATTCTTTCATTTGTTTCAGTCATTTAACTGCAGCCATGCTGGAGCACTGCCTTTAGTCAAACAAATCAACCCCAGGACTTATTCTTTGTAAGCCTAGTACTTATTCTATCAGTCTCTTTTGCCAAACTGTGAAGTTATGGGGACATAAACACACCAACATCGGTTATCAAGCGATGGTGGGGGGACAAACACAGACACATATATATATACATATATATGACAGGCTTCTTTCAGTTTCCGTCTACCAAATCCACTCACAAGACTTTGGTTGGCCCGAGGCTATAGTAGAAGACACTTGCCCAAGTTGCCATGCAGTCGGACTGAACCCAGAACCATGTGGTTGGTAAGCAAGCTATTTACGACTATATAATAATTGTGTTCCCATGCCAGGAATCAAACCTCAACCACCTGGGTGAAAGCCAGGAATCCTGACCACTTTATATATATATATATATATATATATATATATATATACACACATAAAATACACCATTTTGAGCGTGGCTGTTGCCAGTACTGCCAGACTGGCTTTCATGCCGGTGGCACGTAAAAGCACCCACTACACTCTCAGAGTGGTTGGCATTAGGAAGGGCATCCAGCTGTAGAAACTCTGCCAGATCAGATTGGAGCCTGGTGCAGCCATCTGGTTCACCAGTCCTCAGTCAAATCATCCAACCCATGCCAGCATGGAAGGCGGATATTAAACGATGATGATGATGATAAGTTGACCTAGTTAAGTGTTAATACAGACACCATAAAATATATATATAGGTTAACTGATTAACTATTGTTACCTCTAGTGGTGGTGGGTGTTGTATATTGGTATTAGTACAAATGCAAGCAAATAATGCTAATATAGGTGCAGGTAAATAAGTTAGGTAAATAAGTAGGATAAGGGTAGTTAATTTGATATATATAGTTAGTGACTAATTAATTAACTAAGCAATAAAACTAAGTACAGCTTGGTCATGTTTAAGTTGGTGTTATAGAAAAATGGGTGACATTACTGCAAGGAGAGGAGGAACAATGGAAGGGTTGACATAAAAGGTTCTGGTACAAAAGAACCTATTGATGGCGGGGTTGGAAAGGGTGGTGGGGTTGGAAAGGGTGGCGGGGTTGGAAAGGGTGGCGGGGAGGGGGGGGGGGGGGGGGGGGGGCACATCATGCATAAGCAAACATTGTTGACCAAAGATAAGAGGAAATACAGGGCAAGCAAATATTAAATTAAATTAATTTAAATGATAAGCAAACATTGACCGAAGAAATATGGGGCAAATTAATTTTAAAGTGATAAGCAAACATCAATAACTAAAGAACAAGAGGAAATATGGGGCAAGCAAAAATTAAATTAAATTAAATTGAATTAAATTGAATTTTTTACCGCCTGACTGGCCTTCGTGCCGGTGGCACGTAAAAGCACCCACTACACTCTCGGAGTGGTTAGCATTAGGAAGGGCATCCAGCTGTAGAAACTCTGCCAGATCAGATTGGAGCCTGGTGTAGCCATCTGGTTCACCAGTCCTCAGTCAAATCGTCCAACCCATGCTAGCATGGAAGGCAGACGTTAAACGATGATGATGAACGAGGGTTTCAAACATTAATGAAGATGTTGACAGAGAGAGGGGATACAAAACAAACATGAAATTAAATTAAATTGACTTTGGTTAAATCAAATCAAGCAAAATTAGATAAGATTAGATTGATTTAAATTAGAATAGATTAGATTAAGCTAAGTTAAAGTTAATGAGGATGGGGTGGGGAAGCAAAAATGTATAGATTAAATCTGAGGACAATGACACATTTTAACTTATCTGTTCATATTCGGTCTGCATATCTTAACCAGTGATAGATTCTTGATAGAGGGAGAACAAAATGTGAGAGCTTTTTTTTTGACATTAAGCAATATATATATCGGAGGCGCAATGGCCCAGTGGTTAGGGCAGCGGACTCGCGATCGGAGGGTCGCGGTTTCGATTCCCAGATCAGGCATTGAGTGTTTATTGAGCGAAAACACCTAAGCTCCACGAGGCTCTGGCAGGTGGTGGTGGCGACTCCTGTTGTACTCTTTCGCCCCAACTTTCTCTCACTCTTTCTTCTTGTTTCTTGAGTAACGCAGCGATGGACTGGTGTCCCGTCCAGCTGGGGGAACACATACACCATAGAAACCAGGAAACCGGGCCCATCAGTGGCATGTAAAAAGCAGCCACTACACTCTCGGAGCGGTTGGTGTCAGGAAGGGCATCCAGCTGTAGAAACATTGCCAGATCAGATTGGAGCCTGGTGCAGCCTCCTGGCTTGCCAGCCCTCAGTCAAACTGTCCAACCCATGCCAGCATGGAAAGTGGACGTTAAACGACAACAGACAGACAGATAAATAAATAAGAAAAGAAATGGAGCAACAATTAACAATTAGAAGTTGATCATTGTATTAAAAGATCATAGTTTAATTGTAGTTAAAATTGTAGTTTATATATATATATATCATCATCATCATCATTATCATTTAACGTCCGCTTTCCATGCTAGCATGGGTTGGACGATTTGACTGGGGACTGGCGAACCAGATGACTACACCAGACTTCAATCTGATCTGGCAAAGTTTCTACAGCTGGATGCCCTTCCTAACTCCAACCACTCCGAGAGTGTAGTGGGTGCTTTTTACGTGCCACCAGCACGAAGACCAGTCCGGCGGTACTGGCAACGGCCACACTCAAATGATGTTTTTTACCTGCCACCTGCACAGGAGTCAGTCCAATGTTTTGTTCACATGCCACCGGCACCAGTGCCAATAAGGTGAAGCTGGAAACGATTGCACTCAAATGGTGCTTTTTACGTGCCACCGGCATGGGGGAAAAACCGCTGCTCTGGCAGTGATCCTGGTCGGATGGTGCTGTTAGCGTTCCTCTGGCACGGGTGCCAGTCATCAAATTTGGTTCAATTTTGATTTTGATTTCGATTTCACTTGCCTCAACAGGTCTTCGCAAGCAGGGTTTTGTGTCCAAAGAAGGAAAGGTACGCATAAGTGGGCTGGCTACACCCCTGGTAAAAGCCACGGGTTATCGTCTCACTTGTCTTGTCAGGACTTCTCACGCACAGCATATTTCCAAAGGTCTCGGTCACTAGTTATTACATATATATATATATATATATATATATATATATATATATATATATATCAGGGGTGAAGACTCTATGTATGGAACACATGCACTGGTATGCCTTACTATTTTTCCTCGATGAATAATTTTTGCGTAATATATAATTGATTATAGATAAATTTCACAAGATTCATTGTAGTCATATTTACTTTTATTTCATATTCTTTCATTTCTCAGTATAAAGTGGTCAACAGAAACATTGGGAAAGGAAAGCAAATTTTTTTACTACTTACTTTCAGTTATAGTAAGAACAGTGGTGTCATTTTTTTTTTTAATTCTATTATTTTCATGAAGGGAGCATAAAAAGGGACAGACAAAACAAAATATGAGTAAGTGACTAAGAAAGAGTAAGACAGAGAAAACAGATATTTTACTGCTTGCCTTCCAACCGTGTTAAGCCAGTAGACATGTTGTCAACCTTTTTCCCTTTTGAAGTGCTGGTGTCTAACCATTATTATTACTAGGTTTCAAATTTTAGCACAAGGCCAGCAATTTTGGGGAGGGGGTAAGTTAATTACATTGACCCCAGTGATAAACTGGTACTTATTTTATCGATTCCAAAAGGATGAAAGCAAAGTTGACCTCAGTGAAATTTGAACTCAGAGCATAAAGGCAGATGAAATACTTCTTAAGCATTGTAGCCCAGTTTGCTAACGATCGTCAGCTCACTGCCTTATAAAGTTTTAAAATAATAATTTTGAAGATGTTTAGTAAAATAACAACTGTATTTACTTGTGTAAAAGTTACACTGTTTTATATTTGATTTTAACTGAAAGAACTGGGACACAACTTGTGCATAGGACAAAGCTAAAACTATGAAGGGAAGAAATTTTGTACCAAGATTTAGCACTAAATTAGGAGTATAACTTACACAAAATTCTGACTTATATACAAGCAAATATGGTAGCTGCTGTTATTAACCATGTGTTTGGAACATAACAAAAAGTTCTCACACAATATAATAATATCATCATCATCATCATCATCATCATCATCATCGTTTAACGTCTGCTTTCCATGCTAGCATGGGTTGGATGATTTGACTGAGGACTGGTGAAATTAGATGGCTACGCCAGGCTCCAATCTGATTTGGCAGAGTTTCTACAGCTGGATGCCCTTCCTAATGCCAACCACTCCGAGAGTGTAGTGGGTGCTTTTACGTGCCACCGGGGCGAAGGCCAGTCAGGCGGTACTGGCAACGGCCACGTTCAAAATGGTGTATTTGACGTGCCACCTGCACAGGAGCCAGTTCGGCGGCACTGGCAATGATCTCGCTTGAATTAATTTAAATATAATGACATTAGTAAGGAAGGTTCAGTATTATAAATCGAAGAGCAGTCTCAGGTTGATCTGTATCAAGAGTTAAGATTGTTGCTCTATCTCAGAACTTAAAACATAAGGCTTCTACACAAGGATAGCAGAAATATCATTGTTGTTGTGAATGATACATGAAACTAATAGGAAATAGAGCGAATGATAATTCTCTTGATACATATCTCATATAAACAAAATATTAGATAGCAATACATATAAATGCATGGATATAAAACAGTTCAAAGAATAACGATACATTATAAAAATTATTTTCGTTTTTCTTTTTTACAAACAAAGGGGAAATTAAACAGAAAATACTAACTGCACCGATACACCTCCTGCAGAAATCACTTGCTTGTCTTCGATGAAGTTCAATGGAGCAGAACCAATATAACTTTCAGGAGGTTGAAGTTTTGGAAATTTATGTACTTTTGCAGAGGAAGCTAAAAATAAAGATGTAAGAAAAATTTCTGTAAGGAAGAGTAAGCATATAATTGAAATGCAGCTAATTTGTAAGAGAAAATAGTTTAGACCAATGGTTCTCAACCAAGGCTCCCATGACCCTTGGGGTCATATAAGATTTTGTTATTCTTTTTCTTTTACTTGTTTCAGTCATTTGACTGCGGCCATGCTGGAGCACTGCCTTTAGTCGAATCAAATTGACCCCCAGGACTTATTCTTTGTAAGCCTAGTACTTATTCTATCAGTCTCTTTTGCCAAACCGCTAAGTTACGGGGACCTAAACACACCAGCATCGGTTGTCAAGCGATGATGGGGGGGACAAACACAGACACACAAACACACATACATATATATATATATATATATATATATATACATATATACGATGGGCTTCTTTCAGTTTCCGTCTACCTAATCTACTCACAAGGCTTTGATCAGCCTGAGGCTATAGTAGAAGACACTTGCCCAAGGTGCCACGCAGTAGGACTGAACCCAGAACTATGTGGTTGGTAAGCAAGCTACTTGCCACAAAGCCACTCCTGCGCCTATTGTTGGCAAATAGTCTTTACTTTACTTATACAATTCCCAATAATATTTAATTATAAGAATATCATTTTTTTAAAACATCAAATGAGTATTGGGGGGGGGGGGGTCTAGCAGACCAAAAGCAGGATCAAAACGGTCCAAAGACAAAATATAATTGAGAACCTCTGGTTTGGACAACGAAAAGAATACAGAGACCAAAACTGAAGGTTGGCATCGCTCAAAAAAAATTTGCATCTTGCCAATTACAGGAGCTTTGGTAGACCATGAGGGAACCAAAACTTTAGATGTACCAGACGCACTGAAGTAGTTCACTATAAGAATAGTTTTCAACCTTGAACTAAAGACTGTACAGCTCTCTGGAAGTAGCAGAGAGGTTTTGATATCTGGGTGACATGATTAGCATTGATATGATAATGATAATGATGATGATGATAATGATAATGATGATGATGATAATGATAATATAGTGTTAATTGAGAAAGAAAGCAAACGATACTGGATCATAGATATAGCATGCCCAGCTGATAACAAGGTATGCGATAAGGAAGAAAGAAAAGTCGATAGATATGACAGGTTAGCTTCGGAGGTTAAGCAGGTGTGGTCGATGAAAAAGGTGGTAGTAGTACCAATAATTGTCGGAGCCCCGGGAACAGTGAGTAAAAATCTTGAGAAGTACATGGAACAAATAGGGGCTGCAATAAAACAGCACTGCTTGGAACCGCTCGAATACTCTGGATGGTGCTTGAAAAATAAGGGGTGTTACTTTAGTTCACTGGTAATGAACAGCTGGCACCGTAGTACATCTCCAGCATTAGAAGCTGCGCAAAGACAATAATAATAATAATAGATATGTATGTCCTACAAGATCAAAATGTCTCAAGAAAGGAATACAAAAAACTTTCTTACTATAAAGATCTGCAAAATCACAAAAATGTGAAAGCTTAGTACTACGATAATACCAGTAGTAATTGGTGCGTTGGGAATGATAAAGAAGGGAGCTTAGAAGTATATTAAGCAACTCCCTGGTAATTCCAAACTCTGTGAACTACGAAAGATAACCTTGATGGGTACAGCCCATATACTACGGAAAGCACTCTCCATCTAAAATGGAATAAATGTGGAGATAATTTTTAGCATGCATAGCAAAACAATAGTGCCCTTGTAACTCTTGACCTACGGAGGATGCCTGGTGCTAAGGCAGCTGAAATAAAGTTATAATGAAAGGAAACCATAAATAATGATGCTGATGATGATGATGATGATGATGATGATGATAAACGCCCGGATGCAGTACCAGTCACTGGCTCTCATGGCTTCTGATCTTAACTGGTTGGAAGTGTTATCATGTACATTGTTTTGTCTTGGTATAAAAGGTGTTTAATAAGGTGTTTCCATTATTTCATCCAACCCGTCATCATCCAACGTATCTGCAACAAACTGGTATATACTTCTACAATGCACAAAATATTTTAACAAATTGTTTTTATACAATTCCTAATAATATTTGGTTACAAAAATATAATAGGGTTCTTTTAAAAATCAAATGGCAATGGGGACTCAGCCAAGTAAAATTGGAATCAAAAGAGTCCACAGGTAAAAAAAAAAAAAAGGTTGAGAACCACTGATTCACACAGTCAGTAAATTGTTGTAATGAACTAAAAAATCTTGTTGAAAAAAATAAAACCTAACTCATTGAGATCATACAAGGACAAAGAAGTAATTGGACACAAAAGATGCTTCAGCTGGATATCATCATCATTGTTTAACGTCCGCTTTCCATGCTAGCATGGGTTGGACGATCTGACTGAGGACTGGTGAAACCGGATGGCCAACACCAGGCTCCAATCTGATTTGGCAGAGTTTCTACAGCTAGATGCCCTTCCTAACGCCAACCACTCAGAGAGTGTAATGGGTGCTTTTACGTGTCACCCACACGAAGGCCAGTCAGGCGGTACTAGCAACAGCCACGCTCAAAATGGTGCATTTTATGTGACACCCACACAAGAGCCAGTCCAGGGGCACTGGCAATGATCTCACTCGAAAATCCTACGAAGGCCAGTCAGGCGGTACTGGCAACTGGATATGATGCTATAAAAATGGTTCTGGCTACAACTTCATGTTATGTATAATTCTCATGAAATTTCTAATCCATTTAAGATTTGAAATGTAAATAAATGTTTCTAATAAAAACTGATTTACCTTCTTGTACATTTTGCAGAATATTAGCAACACCACCAACATGGTCAGCATGCCAGTGAGTGACGATAATATCACTAATAAACCATTTATTCGTCTTCAGCTCTGTCTGAAGCAGTGAAATATATTCAGAGTTATTCTCTTCGCCAGCATCAATCAGTATTTTGCTGAAAAGATGGAGTAATACAAGGGAACATGAATTTGAAAAATTCATTTTTAAAATGAAATTTATTTCCTTTAAAAATAAAAAAGAATAATTCTTTCTACTACAGGGACACAGGTGGAGGTGCGTGGCTTAGTGGTAAGGAAGTTGGATTTATGATCGTAAGATTGTGTTTTCAATTCTTGGACCAGATGATGTGATGTGTTCTTGAGCAAGACACTTCATTTCACATTGCTCAAGTTCACTCAGCTGGCAAAAATTATTAACTCTGCATCCCGTCCAGGTGGGGGACTTTATACGCCACTGAAACCAAGAAACTGTCCCTTATGAGCCTGGCATGGCTTGAGAAGGAAACACCACCACCACCACCACCACCACCTCTTCTTCTTCTTCTTCTGTTGTGTATATGTGGTTGTGATGCATGTGCCTGGTGTACCCTTATCAGACGGGTAATCATGATGGGTATATTGGGCTTCGTATAATTGTACCCCCGTGTCACTTTGATGGCATGCACTGCTCTCTCACTCAATAATAATAATTATAATAATAATAATGATAATAATAATCCTTTCTACTCTAGGCACCAGGCCAGCAACTTTAAGGGGAATGGTTAGTCAATTACATCAACCCCAGTGCTCAACTGGTACTTGATTTATCAACCCTGAAAGGATGAAAAGCAAAGTCAACTAAATTAGCATTTAAACTCAGAATGTAAAGACAGACAAAATGCCACTAAGCATTAAAAGTCTTGAGATCTTGGCAACCACTGAGTGAACAATGCTTTACTGATGAGGTCCAATAAGACAGAAACATACCTGAAATTGTCATTATGGCTGCCAAAAGGCAGCTCGCAGGCAGAAACGTCAGCATGCCGAGCAAAATGCTTAGTGGCATTTCATCTGTCTTTACGTTCTGAGTTCAAATTCTGCCGAGGGTCAATAAATTGAGTACCAGTCACATACTGGGGTCGAATGTGCCTAGAGTAGAAAAGATTATGGCTGCCAAATGTCAGATTCAGTCTCCCAAACTAGATAAGTGTATCTCAATTTAGTTTTTTACTGACTAAAACTTCAAGAGTTCTCTCTCTTCCTTTTCTGAGAGAGAATTATTATAAACACTTATGACTATTTTTCATCATTAAGTTATAACTGCAATGAATTAAAACAATATTTTTTATCTTAACACATTCTGTAATATGTACCTGATCACAACAAGTGTTTGCAAAAGATGACAGCAGAAATAACTTGAGATAACAAACAAGATACAGCTAGAAATGACAAGCCTAATGATATGCTTAACATCCTACAAATGTTGAACAAAATATCACCATGACATGCAACATTTGCAATAGAGTTAATCACACTTTGCATGTGAACTGGTAACATCATCATCATCATCATCGTTTAACGTCCGCTTTCCATGCTAGCATGGGTTGGACAATTTGACTGAGGACTGGTGAACCGGATGGCTGCACCAGGCTCCAATCTGATCTGGCAGAGTTTCTACAGCTGGATGCCCTTCCTAACGCCAACCACTCCAAGAGTGTAGTGGGTGCTTTTACGTGCCACCAGCACGAGGGCCAGTCAGGCAGTACTGGTAACGGCCGCACTCAAAATGGTGTTTTTTACATGCCACCTGCACAGGAGCCAGTCCAGTGGCACTGGCAATGACCTCGCTCGAATGATTTTCTTTGTGCCACTGGCACAAGTGCCAGTAAGGCGACGCTGGTAACGACCACGCTCAAATGGTGCTATTTACATGCCACTAGCACGGAAGCCAGACAGCTGCTCTGGCAATGATCACACTCGGACAGTGCTGTTAGTGCTCCACTGGCACAGGTGCCAGTCATCGAATATGGTTCAATTATGATTTCGATTTCACTTGCCTCAACAGGTCTTCGCAAGCAGAGTTTAGTGTCCAATGAAGTAAAGATACGAATAAGTGAGCTGGTTACACTTGAAATTATTGCCAAGGTGTAGCTGTGTGGTTAAGAAGGTTGCTTGCCTCTCGATCATATGGCTTGGGATTTGGTCCTACTGTGTGACACCTTGGGCAAGAATCTTCTGTTATAGCCCTAGGCTGACCAAAACCTTGTGAGTGAATTCTGTAGATGGAAACTGAAAGAGGCCTAACATATGCATGTAACGTGTGTGTGTGTATGTGTGGGTGCACGCACACGCACATGTGTGTGTGTATGCGTGTACGTGTGTGTGTGTACCCTTGTGTAGACAGCACATGACGGTTGTAAATGAGCATCACTGACATGTGAAGGTGCCCGCTTGTTCCACATGTGAGGGCGTTTGCTTTCAGTCTTCTTTGAAAAACATGGAAAATATTCTTTTCTATTCTAGGCACAAGGCCCAAAATTTTGGGGGAAGGATCAGTCGATTAGATCAACCCCAGTACACAACTGGTACTTTATTTATCGACCCCGAAAGGATGAAGGGCAAAGTCAACCTCAGCAGAATTTGAACTCAGAATGTAAAGACAGACGACATACCGCTAAGCATTTCGCCCGGCATGCTAATGTTTCTGCCAGCTCGCCACCTTAAGAAAATGTATATATTTTTTTATACTCTAGACACAAGGCCCAAAATTTTTGGAGAGGGGGTCAGTTGATTAGATCAACCCCAGTATGCAGCTGGTGATTAATTTATCAACCCCGAAAGGATGAAGGGCAAAGTCGACCTCAGCAGAATTTGAACTCAGAACGTAAAGACAGACGAAATACTGCTAAGCATTTCGCCTGGTGTGCTAACATTCCCAGGTATTGCTTGTTATTTATATATGCTATTTATAGCATAATTGGGTTAAGTGTAATTAGGGGTTGTACTTAGATTTATTCAGATGTATGCAATCATCTTTAACAATCCTAAGTTATTGTTTAGACCAAGTCAGATTTTGATCAAGCAGGCTAATGATCAAAAGGCTTTCCAGTTGTGACTAACCTGTCTTTTTCCTTTTTTACACCCAGTGTATTTACGACTACATTTATCCAATGTGTGTGGAGGCGCAATGGCCCAGTGGTTAGGGCAGCGGACTCGCGGTCATAGGATCGCGATTTCGATTGCCAGACCGGGCGTTGTGAGTGTTTATTGAGCGAAAACTCCTAAAGCTCCACGAGGCTCCAGCAGGGGATGGTGGCGAACCCTGCTGTACTCTTTCACCACAACTTTCTCTCACTCTTACTTCCTGTTTCTGTTGTGCCTGTAATTCAAAGGACCAGCCTTGTCGCACACTGTGTCATGCTGAATATCCCTGAGAACTACGTTAAGGGTACACATGTCTGTGGAGTGCTCAGCCACTTGCACATTAATTCCACGAGCAGGCTGTTCCGTTGATCGGATCAACTGGAACCCTCGACGTCATAAGCGACAGAGTGCCAACAACAACAACATATCCAATGTGTCTTCCCAATCCAACATAGGTCTCACATAATTGTTTTTTTACTATCCAGCAAACCACACATCTTATTTGTCACCGAGACACAAATTTCTAGACTGTTATCAATATCCATCTTTGCTGTCCATATTATGCTCTTCAGTCAAGCCATATATAGATTCTACTCACCCCTCTACAATCACCTCTCTCACCAGCACATCAGCAACATAGAGTTCCAATTAGTCAGGCTCAAAGTTTCCCGCTGCTCCTCCAAAAATATCTGCTTCCCCATCACTTTCTGAACTCTACAACCACATCTTTTTTTGCATCAAGGACAACTAACTCAAGTTACTCCTCTTCATAGTCATTCTCCTCTACAACCTCACTGCTCACAACTCATCTTCCCACCTCCCACCCCACACCAACCACAGTCCTTCCATATTAATGCTGCTGGGATGAAAACCAAATCTTCTGCATTCATCAACTTTCTACATTAATTTGTTTCATCCCCCAAGGTGTGTCTCAGACCAACACAGAGACAATCTGCCCTTCTAGGATAAAAGGGTAAGTATTGTGGGAATAATGGACTGAGTGTAGGAATTAGTGTAGAGTAATGGAGTAACTGACACTGTTGGTTAAGACAAGTGTTCCAGTTGATCCAATCAATGGAACAATTTGCTCATGAAATTAATGAATACTCTGACGACTGGCAACCATGCCAACGTCTCCTTCACTGGACACTAAACTCAGCTTGCAAAGACCTGTTGGTGCGAAATCGTGATGGCACCTGTACCAGTGGAGCGCTAAGAGCGCCGTCCAAGCGTGATTGTTGCCAGAGCAGCTGTCTGGCTTCCATGCTGGTAGCACGTAGATGGCACCATTTGAGCGTGATCGTTGCCAGCGTCGCCTTCCTGGTACTTGTGCCGGTGGCACGTGAAAAGGCATTCGAGCGAGGTTGTTGCCAGTGCCGCTGGACTGGATCCTGTGCAGGTGGCATGTAAAATACACCATTTTGAGCATAGCCGTTGCCAGTACCACCTGACTGGCCCTCGTGCTGGTGGCACGTAAAAGCACCCACTACACTCTCGGAGTGGTTGGCATTAGGAAGGGCATCCAGCTGTAGAAACTCTGCCAAATCAGATTGGAGCCTGGTGTAGCCATCCGGTTCACCAGTCCTCAGTCAAATCGTCCAACCCATGCTAGCATGGAAAGCGGACGTTAAACGATGATGATGAGGACTCCACAGATATGCGTACAATGAATATAGTTCTTCGGGGATTCAGTGTGTACAACTCATCTTTGCCAGCCAAAAGGGTAGTTTAAACCCAATATTTTACATTAATAGCGTTATCTACTTTGAGTTCCATTGTTTAAAAAATAAACAAGTGATCTGGCATTGACAGAAACTGGGGTAGCTTAAAATATTCAAGAAAGAAGGTTTTAGCCCTACTTCGAAATGAGGAATATTTTAGTTACATGAGTCTACAGCACAAAAATCTGGGATTTCTTAGGGTGTGTAGATTTTAGGCAATTTGTCCGTTTTTTGCAGAGTGGAGAGGGAATCTTTTCCCCACCTCTTCCCATGATGTTTTCATTTTGACTTTCTTTTGGAAATTTTTTTTCTGATGGGTAACTTTGTAGAACATAAATCAGAAAAATATTTCCAGAAAGAAAAGTCAAAACTGATCTGGCATACCTCCTCATATATGTCCCACCGACTTTATCGCTTCATAACTTCCGGAAAAATGGGGATCTTTTTTAAAACGGGGGCCACATTTTTCATTAACGAAACACTTTGAAACTTGGAACACTGGTAGAATGTGTCATATAAAACATCTTTTTCTCTTAGTCTTCTTAAAAAAAAAAGAAATCCCTAAATTATTCCATGTTAAAGTTCTCTCGGAAAATTTTTTCACAACAATTTTCGATATAGTCAGAATCTACACCATCTGAAGTGTACTCGAATAAAATTTCTTCAAAAATGATATCCATTTGGGATCTTTTTAAAACGGGGGCCACATTTTTCATTAATGTTTTACGTAGTGTTTTTGGTACCGAAAGACTTTCAAACTTCGTATACTTATCTATTTTGTGTTATCGAACAGAAAAATATTTTTGTATTCGAATTTATTTCATGTAAAAAATTGTCTTATTTCGATAATTTCAACCAATCACTGACAAGTATTCAGTTGTTTACATTTACTCCTTTGGCTGATTAAGCGGTGTAAAGCGTATTTAATTTCCATAGCTTCGTTTTATTTTCTTTTTTCATTTTCTTTTTTTTTTTCTTCGTTTTATTTGCTTTTTTTCTTTTTAAATTTGCTGTTTTACCCTAACGCTAACCCTATCACCGATAGAATTGTTTCAGAATCGTTTGTTTATGTAGTCGGCACTTAATGTATATCGGCTGAATGGACGTCAGTGATTGGTTGAAATTACAGAAATACGACAACTTTAACATGGAATAATTTAGGGATTTCTTTTTTTTTTTAAGAAGACTAAGAGAAAAAGATGTTTTATATGACACATTCTACCAGTGTTCCAAGTTTCAAAGTGTTTCGTTAATGAAAAATGTGGCCCCCGTTTTAAAAAAGATCCGGAGTTTCAGAAAAATATGTAGGAGAGGGTAAAAATGAGGTGTTTTTATTGCTTTTTTTTACTTTGATACGAAATATATTTTTTTGTATATGGTCACTACCTTACAAAAACTATATCAATTAAGCAAATGGCCTTCTTTATTGCCGTTCTTTTGGAGCATATAAGACAAATTTGGGTTGGGCAAAATGAGTAAGACATCAATACTTATCTTTTAATATCAGAAAGATTGGAAATGCAGAAATGCAAAAGATTAATACATAAATAAATATCTAGATCAAATGAAACAGGGTCGGGGGGTAATGGCACATGATATGAAATTAAAGAAACACGACTAAACAGAAAATAAAACTCAACATAAAATATCATCTACAGCTTCTTCGCGATTCGCTGGAGTGTTTTCTTCGTTATATAATTTACTCATCGTGCAGTTTAAGAGAAGACGTTATTGAAATCAGACATTACTCATTTTACCCCATTTTAGACATCATATCTTTGAAACTTGAAAATTATTAAATTAGACATTAGAGTGGAAAAAAATTGACTTGAAATCCAATAGAGAAAAATAATATTGATTGTTAAACACCAAAAGCTAACTAGATATTTTATTAGCAACCACAATTAAAGTCAAAGTTGAGGAGAAATTTGAAAAAAGAGGACCTGCCACCTGAATGTTTGTTTTGGTTTTTTTTTTTCAACTTTAACAACACCTACGCTGACCAATTTTGGCATTATCATGCTATTAGCTGTCAGAAGTGAAAGTGCTCACTACTAGTGAAGTATCTGTCTGTCTGCCTGTCTGTTGCTGGCCTGTCGATTCTTTGGCTACTGACAGCTAATACCATGACTGGCCGGAGCGAGCTATCTGTCTGTCTCTCTCTCTCTATCTATCTATTACTCGAAAGTCCGCGCTAGCTAGTCGTAAGTAGAAAACACAAATTTAATATAAAAACATATTTCCTGAAATTGCAAATTATTTAAAATATAAAAATATAATTTTCAACAGAGAGAATTTATCAAAATAGAAAACAAATGAAGTTTGAAGTTAAAAAATAATAGGATCGACCACTCACGACTAGCTAGCGCGGACGCGCGAACATTCGAGTAATAGATAGATAGAGAGAGAGAGACAGACAGACAGACAGACATATAGCTCGCTCCGGCCAGTCATGGTATTAGCTGTCAGTAGTCAAAGAATCGACAGGCCAGCAACAGGCATGCAGGCAGACAGACAGATACTTCACTAGCAGTGAGCACTTTCACTTCTGACAGCTAATAGCATGATAGTGCCCCAATTTTTACTCCTCGGGATGATGCAACAGTACAAAATAATAACGCGATACGTGCAGCGTAATCAGTTCAAACAAGTAGGTAGAAAATAACGAGAAATCGATAGTTACTCATTTTGCCCCACACACCCCTAGTTTTTTTAATTTCCGATTGTGTAGATTACGATTATATTGGAATTTAATTTTAATAAGAAAAAACAAATTTTATGGGTTCGTACACCTACATACTGATACACATCACATATACCTCCAAAACGAAACCTGAAATTTCGGGAAAAAAAACTGTAATGTGTTGTCAGTAACTATGTGTGTGCTCATATTTTTTCTTTTCACATCATATTCCGATGTAATCGTAATTTACACCCTCGATGGCATCGACTTAAGCACTTCCTCTTAAAAATTGCTGACCTTGTATTTGAATTAGTAACAATAAGTGGTAAAATTGTGAAAAAAACATTAAGTTGGAGTAGCGGTACTAAACTTATGCCAATAGATTATGTAAAACACTGACTGAGTAGCGAATGGATAGAAGACTGACATATCCGCATAAAGACATTCTCTGTAATATAAGTACACCACGTTGCGTAATGTGGGTCTAAGTAGACTATGCAATAGAAAAGAAGATAAGCGAGTAACACATATAGCGCCTTTCATCATACGTCTGTACCATCGCATCAAACATGAAACTAAACAACTGATAGTGTCAAGTGAAAGAAAGAAATAAAGTTTACTGTACCTATTTCCTTTACCAACTAAATATGTATTTGTACCCTGAAGTGTCATATGGCCTGGATTGCATCCAAGGATACGTGTGACACATGATGAAAGCTTCTCAATTTTAGGGATGAACGTAGTCATTTTACTGGACCTGTTTGGATCAGATGTAAACAGCGTGACCGCTCTGAAAGGATTACTTTTGACTGAAATGCATCTAGAGTTGTCTCCCATGAGTATAGATATACAGAGAGAGAGATATACATATCGTTTGTTTTGTTGTGTCTGGGAAGAGTAGTTCTCTTTTAGTACCTTCTTATTAAACACATACATCGGTAAAGTTTCCACTCATTTACTTATTTATTTTCCCTAAAATTTTCGTTGCGTCTTGCGACCTTTTCAATAGTCGTTGACCCTGTCCGTTATCCGAGCTGCATCCTTTTTGCTTGTTTGTGCGCATGCACATGCATGTATGTATGTTTGTATGTATGTATGTAATACAAATAATATGTGAGTATATGCAAATATACGTACATGTATGTACATACCTACATCTACATGTATATATTGATGCATATCTGGGTACAGGACGTCACAAAAAACGTGGGCGAAATGAAAAACAGAACATAAACAGAGCACAGAAAACAAACAGGCCACATAGAGAATATTTCCTTCATCAGCTGCCCCTGTTCAAAACTAAGCGAAGAATTATGTATGTATGTATGTGCATGCATATATGTGTGTGTGCGCGTATGTATATGTGTATATATATATTTATTTATTTATTTATGTGTGGTAAGTAGCTTGCTTACCAACCACATGGTTCCGGGTTCATTCTCACTGCGTGGCACCTTGGGCAAGTGTCTTCTACAATAGCCTCAGGCCGACCAAAGCCCTGTGAGTGGATTTGGTAGACGGAAACTGAAAGAAGCCCGTCGTATATATATATATATATATATATATATATATATATATATATATATATATATATATATATATATATATATATACATATATATATATATATATATATATATATATATATATATATATGTATGTATATGTTTGTGTGTCTGTGTTTGTCCCTCCAACATCGCTTGACAACCGATGGTGGTGTGTTTACGTCCCTGTAACTTAGCGGTTCGGCAAAAAGGAGACCGATAGAATAAGTACTAGGCTTACAAAGAATAAGTCCTGGAGTCGATTTGCTCGACTAAAAAAGCGGTGCTCCAGCATGGCCACAGTCAAATGATTGAAACAAGTAAAAGAATCTGGTTTTGACCATGCCAGCATGGAAAGCTGACATTAAACGATGATGATGATGATGATTGTTGTGTCTGAGGAGAGTCATTTTGTTTTAATGCCTTATTAATTAACACATTCACCGGTTCAATTTCTACTCATTCACTTATTTATTTATTTTTTAATTTTCATTGCTTCTTGCAACCTCTTCTATACTTGTTGACTACCCGTTATCAGAGCTGCCTTCTTTTTGTTTGTTTGTGTGAATGGGTGTGCATCGCCGTGCATGTGTATACACATATGTATGTATGTATGTGTGTATGTATGTATGTGTGTATGTGTATGCATATATGTGTGTGCATATACATATATATATATATAGCTGATGAAGGGATATTCCAAGGGGCTTTCCGTTTTCCTATGTGTTCGTTCCGTTGTCTGTAGTTTATTGTTCTAACGTCCTGTACCCTGATATGCATGTATATACACATGTAGATGTAAGTATGTACATATATGTGTGTATACATGTATATATATTCTTTGTATTATTATATATATATATATATATATATATATATATATATATATATATATATATATATATATATATGTATGTTTGTATGTATGTATATATGTGTGTCTACGTTTATATATATTCTGCATATTCATGTTTCTGTGTGCATGTTTGTGTGTGTGTGTGTGCGTGTTTGAGTGTCGAAATGTATAGGTTTGTGTGACTGTACATGCATCTGTTATGTATGGATGTGTATCTCCATATGTGTCCTTGTTGTGTGTGTGTATGTATGTGTGAAGTGTGCGTGTGTGCATATGTTCCATCTTTTGTGTATGTGTGTGTGTGTTTGTCTGCCAGTATTACCCATGTACCTATCAATCTACTTACCTATCAGTTTACCTCCATATCCATTTACCTACCTATATTCACCGACATAACAGCCTACTAGCAAATCTACTTGTGTATATTTCAATGGTGGGTATTGTGGTATCACTATCAAACCTGGGCACCAAACCGTTAATTGTTAATTAACGAAGTTAACATTTTCATTAGCGATTTAGCTTTTAAGTTAACTTTTGAAATCATCATCATCATCATTATCATCGTCATTTAACATCCATTGTCCATGCTGGCATGGGTTGGACGGTTTGACCAGGGCTGGTAAGCTGGAGGGCTACACCAGACTCCAGTCTGATTTGGCATGATTTCTACAGCTGGATGCCCTTCCTAACGCCAACCACTCCAAGAGTGTACTTAGTTTCACATTGTTAAATACACTATCGCAGAAAGGTGGTCAGCTCAGTGGCAGTTGAATAGACAACCATCTGACTTGCGCTATTATAGTGCTTACATGGCACAACAGTGCTGACCCTGGTGAAAGGTAGTGTTTCTTCTTGACTCCGCATGTGTTGTGCTTAAAAACGTGTTTATATTCTTGAATGTGATAAAGTGTAGAATTAGATTATTATCCTGCTTCCAGCTACAGTGTTGCTACCAGGATTTGAAAAATAGGGCAGATTTTCCCCACTTATTTTATGATTTAAGTGGGATCTTTGAAAAACAAGGGTGAGTTTGCAGCAGTGTTCAGTGAACAATTTAAACACACTACTCGGCAGTGGCTAAAACGCAACCCAATCAAGTTTATGTATAAATTTTCTTTTTATATGTCTGTTTCCTTTTACACAATATTAAAACAACCTCTAAAAAATTTCTGACGTAGCACCCTCCCCACTAGTGGTAACTATATATAGAGAAGGGAAAATTTTACCATGAGAAAAGCAAAATATGAAAGAGATAGACGAATAGCAAGAACTTTTCTATTGCTATCACAGATTTTGAAATTTTAAGATTGAGTAAAAATTTTCAAATTTGGTATATTGATGTACTTTTTGATGCTGAATCTGAGTTTATCAAACATTTATTTCAGAAAAATTGTAGCAAAATGTTGCAGAAGTTTAAATTTGATCATTTCAACTCAATCAGAAAACAGTGATAAAATGAAAGTAAACATTAGAAGATGAAGTTTTAAACAAAATGAAAGCAATGTGTTAGAAATAATACTTATATACAGAGAGAAAGTGACAAGGAGTGAGGTAACTAGTAGAGATAGGTTGGTGGTGACAGAAAGACAACAGGAGATTTGTAAATCCAAATGTTGAGTTATTTCTCATAGCAAATTATATCTGTTTTATTATTATTTATGGACAACATTCTCTTTGAGACATAGATTTTGAAAATGAAATTTGTTTTTCTTGAGGGCACTTCATTTTAGAGCCTTTCGGCACTAAACACACATAATCACATACACTCACATTTATATAGTAGAATATGTGTTTGAGTGTGTGTGGGGAGAGAGAGAGAGACAGACAGACAACCACATACACACACACAAAAACAAATATACACATATGTGCATATATATACTGGATGTATTCATGTTTTTTTTTTTTAGAGTAAAGAGATAATATGGATGTAGAAGGCTGACTCATGAAACAATTACAGATTGAGTGACAGTAGGAAAATAGGATGGAACAACAGTGTTTATTTGTTATATTTGACCAGTACCCAAAATAGAAAAATGATACAAGAAAGCAGGTTGATGTAAGAAGTGTAACCGCAGTCAGAGTTTCATGTCTCATTGACAGAAAATACAGAATAAATATGGCAGCCTGTTGTGATATCAATGACAGTGTGTGTTGTCATTGATATCACGGCAATAAAATAACAAATTTAATAATCAGAGGATTTTAGAAGTTACATCCTTGAAGCCCCACATAGCAGCCCCAATGACATTGCACCAAAAATGTCCCCTTCCCACCTATCTGTAACCAGACCTTAGTGATCTGTACCTGAAGAGCCATGAAACCATCTATGCTGGTATTTCTATGAAACCTATGCTGGTATTTAATGAAACCTATGCTGGTAATTCTACCTAATGAATTGAAGACACATGGTTCAATGGTTAAAGCATCAGGCTCACAATCATGGGGTTGTGAGTTCAATTCCTAGACCGGGCTGTGTGTTGGGTTCTTAAGCAAGACACTTCATGTTGCTCTAGTTCACTCAGCTGTAGAAATGAGTTGCGACGTTACTGGTGCCAAGCTGTATCAGCCTTTGCCTTTCCATTGGATAACATCAGTGGCGTGGAGAGGAGAGACTAGTATGCTGGTCTTCCATAAACGACCTTTCCCAGACTTGCGTCTTGGAGGGGAACTTTCTAGGTGCAATCTCATGGTCGTTCATAACCAAAGGAGGTCTTTACCCTTTACCTTAATACTATTCTCAGTAAATTTGAGTTCACTGGTCACAAAACTACAGAGTGGAAAGGGTATCAGAAGACACTTAGTTACCGGTATATTACTCTCTTCATACCAGAAAAATCAATGAGAGCCATCACCAAAGAACTTAAGCATCAGAGTGGACTATCAGAACTGTGGTGCACAAGGACACTAAATTCAAGTCGTATGTACTGAAGACAGGAAAACACAAGTTAATCAAGTAGTTACCCATAAATTTAAAAACATTTATGGATATGGCATGCTTTGATTCTTTTGTGATGAGAAACACTTCAATCAAAAGTAAAAGTCTTACAGAAGAATTGACAGATGGTTATGTGCAGATCCTTTTGGTGTCACCATAGTGATGCACATTGAGTTTCCAGCAATCATGATGGTTTTAGGAGTGGTGAATAAAACAGTTTATGTCATGTCACCTCACATTTTTTTTTTAAAATTAAAAACCAATTAAATACCTATGGAAGAAATAAGTGGGTTTTTTTTTTTTTTTCTTTCAGATCCCCATGGCAGATAAAATGCAAACACAAGAAGTTAAAAGACATTCAGTCATTCTTGGCATACCACCACCACAATTATCCCCACCACCACCACCATCGTCTGCATCATCATCATCATAAACAGTCTAAATTTGACGATTTTTTTATGTCTCCTGTTTTCAGGAATAGCTTGATAAATTGGTGAACAGTCAACGGCGTTGGAGAGCATGACGATTAAATTTGTAGTTGAAAAAAAGTAGCTGACATTCAAATAGAGACCAATCAACTTCTTCCCAATGCCATAGCTTTACTGAAAGAAGCCAGTGATCAGGTGATGTCTGAAATGAGTGAGGACCATTTAGTGCAGGCATGTTAACAATTCCAGACAGACATTGAAGCACTCATCAATGCTGAAGGCAGGTTCAATCCTCAAGTACCGCGACCTGTCAGTGAACTATTTCTTCCACTGTGTTGCATTTGAGATGGTTGGCGTTAGGAAGGGCATCCAGCTGTAGAAACTCTGCCAGATCAGATTGGAGCCTGGTGCAGGCATCTGGTTTGCCAGTCCTCAGTCAAATCGTCCAACCCATGCTAGCATGGAAAGCGGATGTTAAACGATGATGATGATGTAGTAAATATAAGGATCCCTTCCAGGGGCCCTATTATCGATTTTTTTTTCAACAATCTAAGTATGTCACGAGGTTTCCAGATATGAGTTCTACTCACGTATCAAGTTTCATCAAAAGCAATAAAATGATGTAGGAGGAGTTAGCTAACAACTCCACAAACAAACACACCCACGGACAGAATTTCCCACATTTGTAGTAGATATATATACAGGCATAATTACAGCAGCGTTTCCCCCCCCTCGCCCCGCCCCCTACCAAACCCCGATGTTTTGCTTGTCTATAATTTTATTCTTTAATTCGTTTTTTTTTTAATTTCTTTAGATTCCTATGTTTTCGATATAGGAGATTACGATTTTTCAAAAAAAGCACGTTTTCAAAATTTTAATTTCTCCCTTCCCACCCCATTTAAAAAAATATTTTTGTCTTTTTAATCTACGCAGAAAAATACGGAGATTATGAAACTGGAATATTTTTTGCGGATGATTACATCATTTATGTATTAAAAAAAGAAGAAAAAAGGGTCGTTAAATGAGGGTGAAAAATATTTTCCAGACATTTAGCTATTGTTTCTAACATATCGGGTTTTCTGGCGGTGGTAGATATTTTTTCGTTTCAAGAGAAATCTACGCATGCATGAAATATCAGACGAAAGTAAAACATACGGAGTTTTTAGCTTTTTGAAAGCGGCAAGTTGGACGGAGGGGAATAGGGTATTTTGTAAGAAAAATTAAAATCTAAAGAAAAAAATTGCCAGTTACGTAATCTCCGTATTTTTCTACGTGAATTAATAAAAAAAAGTTCGAAATAAGTGAAAAATTATAAAATTAGGGTAGGGAGGAGGAAATTTAAATTTTGGAAACATGCTTTTTTTTTTTTTTTTGCAAAATCGTAATCTCCTATATCAAAACCATAAGAATCAGAGGAAATTTATGGAAAAAAAAGAAGGGTGTGGGGTGCTTACACTCTGCCTCCGCCGGTTTATATTACAATTAAGAAAATGGTAATTTTTTTTTTTAAGAAATTATATAAGCTGTTACGGAGATGTACTTGCATAGCAAGCGACCTGATCTGAGATCGTGTGCTAAAACAAAAACAATTGCAGCGTGGAAGATGTTTATAAACCATTTAAAAACACACAAAAACCATTAGATTCACTTCAACATTTAAATTTAATTTGTCAAAATATTTTCGTCGCTTTGAAACTGCCACCTGTTCACTGACATGCAAAAATAATTTTTACTTTATTAGAGTGTTGCATTAAAAATTAGAAACGTAAAAATTTCGTTTTGAATTTTCCACGCCGGTTTTGTAGCAACGCGCACCCCGACCATATTACGACGTTACCTTCACATTGACTACGTTGGCAAATAACAGATCGGGTCAAAGAAGGACTGCAATTTAATGCTGTTAGGAAAGTTAGTTCACTGCTGACATTTATTCCACAATGCAGCTGAATAACTGGAAGGCAATCAGCGGTGTTATAGTACCTGCAGTTGTTTTATTCATTGCTGTTTATTATTATTACTATTTTAATAAACACAGCAGCGGAATCAATGAAACTAAACACGGTCTCGATGAGATTCTATCTGGTCTTCTCCGGGCTGAAAAAAAAGTTGATAATCTTTCAAGGCCTCGAGTGGCACTAGGACTTGGTGGATGTCTCGACTTGACTGTCGGTGCTTTAGCTTTATTCCAAAAACTGGGATTAGTTCCATCGAACAATTCTAATGTTCATCACGAATCAATCAGTTCTTTTGTTGAATTAGAAGAATTATTCACTTATTTCTTCACCTACGGAGCCGCAGCAGAGTAAGTAATTTATATCATCAACTCATCATGTCTTATACTAAAAAGTTTATTTCTCAAAGTTGTTGCATTTAGATTTAACATATTTATAAACGCGAAAAGTTAAGATGTTACCGTTTTGCTGACTTTACAGAAATTCGAATTTTTATGAAATTGAAACCTAACACCGACAGCTGCAAATGTTTACAAATATAATCTTTACAAGCCGATTATGTTTGACCTTCGTGTTTTATAACCACATGATAGTAATTGGTAATATTTTCAGCTTTTGTTGTATAGAAAATTGGAAATTTGTGTTGAACTAGAAAATTAGAAATTTGTTGGGTAATTTAGAATACGATATTATTCTCTTCGACTATCTTAGATAGCAAAGCAGAGATGTACCATACAAAACCAACGAAGCGTGAAGGGTTGAGCATTTAATGTTGTCCATCTTTTTCTCTAAATGCTATAGAGGCTAATTAAAATAATTGAATTCTAGTTATTATTTTATTTCTTGCTTAGACGTTTGGGCTCTTCTCTATAGAACGGAGAAAGTGAAGTTGTGAAACTTGTCTTTCCTTGAAGTGAAACTACTCTATCGGGAAGAGGGACAGGGACACGAGCCCAATTCACTGAAAGCTTGCTTTTATGATGAACCATTGAGAGAGCTTATATGTTTAGCCATCTGACCTGCTCAACAAAAGAAAACCTGACTCCGAGAAAAGTGTGATGACCTGCGTCAGCAAAATTCAGTAAACAAAGTTCGTAAATTCAAGTTGTTATTGTTTAGACCTGACTGAGGAGACTTATGATCAAAAGCATTCCAGCTTAAATTGTCCCATCTTATTATTATTTTTTTTTAAGACGACGGTAAGGTTTTAAGGGGAACGTTTGGTTACTGTTTCTATTCGCTCGAGCGATCATGCAGAGACTACTGTTGGTTCGATATATGTCATGATAGAGACCTAAATGTAACAAGACACTTTAGAGAAAAATGGTTCTCTAACGTGCTGAATAAACAAAAAATTTTATGTATAACCACATCTTCAAATCGTAATTCGTTGGACAATATGCTGAAGTTTGTTTTGTCTACCCAAACTGATTTATGTCAAATAACGATTTTCTCTCTCTGTCTCTCTCTCTCTCTCTGTCTCTCTCTCTCCCTCTCTCTATCTCTCTCTCTCTCTCTCAATCGACAGGACAAACTACTGTAATTAAATAAGTTTGTTTAGTGTGGAGGGTAAGAGATTTCACAGATAAATTAATGAAACTATTGAGATAGGTGTTCAGAGGACGACCCTCTTAAATAAGGTTTCTTGTAGGTCCTCAACTGAGCGGGTAATGAAAAGCAAAGGACGTAAATAAAGCAGGGTATAGTGAATGCTTTCGTAACACAAATTTTATGGAAAGAATGCCGATTTTATATATTACCGAAGGATCGCAAATTTCTAGGGTGAAATTGACTCCCTAAGTGTGTCAAGTATTTTCATAGATGAATTACAGTAATTAATAACAAATAAAGAAGGTACAATTAACTTCCTTCAAAACAATGTTCCATTTTCAGCTTTCATAAAGTCTGTTTCAAAGTTGTGTAATCTCTCTCACTTGCTCACTCTATGAGTAACAATAAATAAAAGGAAAGGGGTTTTCTTCAGAAAAAAAAAACTTTTACTTTCGAGAGCGGGGTTCAGGGAACGAGCTTTTAACGAACCGAATTATCTCTGACAACAGCTTACATAAGTCCTCCCTCCCCTGGATGCTCTTCCTAACGCCAACCACTTTACAGAGTGTAGTGGGTGCTTTTACGTGGCATTGCGCGGGTGCTTTTACGTAGTATCACTCGGGCGCTTTTACGTGGTACTACCACGAGTGCTTTACACCACCAGAAAGGACCAGACTTCACACTTCTGCTGTGGGTAGAAAAGGTAGTGAGGGAGTTAAGTAACACCTGTATTGATGTAGTGAAGGTTGTGAAGATATTCAACACCTGATAATCTGAGTAACCCGACAGGAAATTTTAAGTCCCGGTTAAGGATGAGTGGACCCCATTTGTGGATATCTTTTTCAGAAAGTTTTGTCAGGCATAACCATAAGTTATATAAAGGGCAACAACTTCGTTTTTACTGAACTTTTCAGGAACCAGAGACCACTGGGTTTTGTAAAAACGATACATGTGGTCATTGAGGAGAGTTAAATATCCAAAGTGTGAAAATGAAGATTATGTAATTGTTTTCATTATATTAAAGGTGTTGGTAGCAGTGTCAGAGAGATTTCCTTTCTAGGAAACATTGTGACATATTTCTGAAAGCTCAGTCAATATCTATACAGGGTGTCCACAAAGTCTGGGTACATGGGGATTAACACATACTTTAAGAAATTATTATTTCTTATATTTAATTGTTTATGTTATGATTTTATTTACTCCTTTGTACCCAGACCTTGTGGACACCCTGTAGAAAGAAAAATTAAAAGTTCAGTAATGATAAGGACACATTTAAGATGGTTTGACAGTGAGGTATAGAATGCTATCTGGTTGAGCCTTAAGTGATTAATGTCGGTGATCAAAATAAATAACGTTAATAACCCACTCTAATTATACCATTATTATAAATGTGAAACAATGTGAGGATTATAATATAGAACAGACCTTATAATCATGTGATGATTATAATATAGAACAGATGATATAGATAGGATACTATATGCATCTCATCTATATCATCCATAGATTATTGACAAGAAAAATATCTAAAAATGTCGGTTTTAAATAGCTGATGTATACACTATTTCCAAGATTCTCAAGTTAAAGAAATAAGCTCCTGCACAGTATTTCTTTGCAAGTATAAAAATTAAATATTTCAAAACTTCAAATAATTCAGGACAGATGAAAGTATGTCACATTCATGTTTCTCTTAAAGTTGTTAACTGAATAAATGAATTGAAATTTATTGTTTAATGTATATTACTAAATTTTTCTTAGTAATTATATTTCACTTATTTTTACTTAGACATTTTGACACTTCTTTAAAAAAATTATTGAAGATTTCATCTTGTTAAAAAGTTTATTTTGAATCTTGAGTTATTTGTAAATTTTTATAAAAGTTGATTTGAAAATCTTTGGGTTTTTGGGGGTTTTTTACATGGCAGTCTTTTGTTCATATTAACCATTTTTAATTGATTATAATTGATTTAAATGAAAATGTTTTAACATTTAAATTACTGTGAAGGTGACAAGCTGGCAGAATCATTAGTACACTGAGCAAAATGCCTAGTGACATCTTTACGTTCTGAGTTCAAATTCCACCAAGGTCAACTTTGCCTTTCATCCTTTCAGGGTTGATAGAATAAGTACCAGCTGAGCACTGGAGGCAAATTATCAATTTCCCCCCACCTCACTCCTGAAATTGCTGGCCTTGTACCAAAATTTGAAACCAATGTTTAAGCTATTGTGTTATGGCAGAAGACTAATGCATTAGCTATATTGCAGTTGAATATTGTATATGTGCATGCATTTATGTTTGTGTCTCCTTGTCTTGACATCACATGATAGTTATAAATAAATGCCATTGTCACACAAGCAATGTCATTCATTTCCGATATGTTTGGCCATGGGAAATATTGCCTTGCTCAGAAACAAAGGACGTTTGACAACAGAAAGAGCGTCTGGATGTAGAAAATCTGCCTCAACAGATTCCATCTGACCCATGCAGGCATGGAAAAGTGGATGTTAAAATGATTATGATGATGAATATTTTGAGGATATTATATAAATTGTTGCCTTTTGACATACTTTTAAAACAGTTGACAGGATTTTGTTCTTTAGCTTCTTTTGGCTAGTTGTTTGTTCTCCAAATTTACTTTTACTAATTATTACTATTCATACACTGTTAAATTGTAATGCTCACTTCCAAAAATGCTGCTCTCAAATTATTTCTGAATTTGCCATATGGCCTATGCCAGTGGTGTAACCAGCCCACTTAGGCATACCTTTCTTTCATTGGACACTAAACTCTGCTTGTGAAGACCTGTCGAGGCAAGTGAAATCGAAATCAAATTCAATGACAGCACCGCATGACTGGCATCCGTGCTACTGGAGCGCTAAGAGCACCATCCGAGCATGATTGTTGCCAGGGCCGCTGACTGGCCCCTGTGCCAGTGACACGTAAAAAGCACCATTTGAGCGTGATCGTTACCAGCGTCGCCTTACTGGCACTTGTGCTGATGGTACGTGGAAAACAACATTCGAGCAAGGGCATTGCCAGTGCCGCTGGACTGGCTCCTGTGCAGGTGACACGTAAAAACACCATTTGAGTGTAGCCATTGCCAGTACTGCCTGACTGACCCTCGTGCCGGTGGCATGTAAAAGCACCCACCACACTCTTGGAGTAGTTGGCATTAGGAAGGGCATCCAGCTGTAAAAACTCTGCCAGATCAGATTGGAGCCTGGTGCAGCCATCTGATTCACCAGTCCTCAGTCAAATCGTCCAACCCATGCTAGCATGGAAGGCAGACGTTAAACGATGATGTGATAATGTAAAATACGCAAACTTGTTTATTAAGAAAAAACTTTTCATTTATAAAAAATATATGTAGTTTTTTTTTTAATATATATATATATAAGTTTACTCTATTACTCTTTTACTTGTTTCAGTCATTTGACTGCAGCCATTCTGAAGTACCACCTTTAGTCGAGCAAATCGACCCCAAGACTTATTCTTTGGTTGCCTAGTAATTATTCTATCGGTCTCTTTTGCCGAACCGCTAAGTTATGGGAACGTAAAGACACCAGCATCAGTTGTCAAGCAATGTTGCGGGGACAAACACAGACACACAAACACACACACACACACACACACACACATATAGATATATACACATATATACGACGGGCTTCTTTCAGTTTCCGTCTACCAAATCCACTCACAAGGCTTTGGTCGGCCCGAGGCTAGAGTAGAAGACACTTGCCCAAGGTGCCACACAGTGGAACTGAACCCAGAACCATGTGGTTGGTAAGCAAGCTACTTACCACACAGCCACTCCTGCGCCCGTTTCTATAGAAACATTCTTGTAAATAAAAGCATAGCAAAATCATTTTATGTTGTTAGTTTACTTATTCTATATTATTGTCTCAAAAACTCTCAAGAAGGTTATAGTGGCTGGTGCTTTGCCTTGTCTTATAGCATTAAGCAAACGAAAGATGAGATATACTGAAAACCACTAAATCACCTCAAGTAGAGAATGCTATTACATCTGGTAACTAGATCAGACATCTGTTTCCAACAGCTAGGTGAATATAGTCAATATAAAATTAAGCCTTCTATTCACTGTCACTATGAAATACTTGAACTGAATACCTGTAAATTTTATAATTTAATGAATAAATTTCTAAAAGTGAATGCTATACTTTTTCTATTTTGTGTTTCTTTTTTTTTTTTTTTAGTGTTGATTGTATAAATACTGGCACCCATGCCAACGTCGTCTCCCTCATTGGACACGAAACTTAGCTTGCGAAGACTTATTGGGGCAAGTGAAAGCGAAATTGTGATGGCACCTGTGCCCAGTGTCACCTTTCTGGCACTTGTGCCCACGGCATGTGTAAGGACTTTCGAGCGAGATCATTGCCAGTGCCCCTGGACTGGCTCTTGTGCGGGTGGCACATAAAATACACCATTTTGAGCGTGGCCGTTGCCAGTACCGCCTGACTGGCCTTTGTGTCGGTGGCACATAAAAATCACCCACTACACTCTCTGAGTGGTTGGCATTAGGAAGGGCATCCAGCTGTAGAAACTCTGCCAAATCAGATTGGAGCCTGGTGTAGCCATCTGGTTTCACCAGTCCTCAGTCAAATTGTCCAACCCATGCTAGCATGGAAAGCGGACATTAAACAATGATGATGATGATGATGACTACAAAGTTTGAATTTCACCTATTTTTGTACCCACATAACTTTTTAGTACTGGGTGCATAAAATGTTAACACTGACCTGATAAACTGCAATATTCATCCCAAGATAGCATCTCTTATAGACAAACAGTGTTAAAAATCATAGATATATATCAGTAGCTAGTGTTAACATTAGCTTAATTACTGTTAATGACATTACAGGGACTGGGTTTTAATTCAGAAGTGTGTGTGTACTCTTTTATTCTTGTATTTGTTTCAGTCATTTGATTGTGGCCATGCTGAAGCACTGCCTTTAGTTGAACAAATCGACCCTAGGACTTATTCTTTGTAAACCTAGTACTTATTCTATCAGTCTCTTTTGCCAGACTGCTAAGTTACTGGGATGTAAACACACCGACACCAGTTGTCAAGTGTATGTATGATGGATTCTCTCTCGTCATTTATGACTAATGAGCATTCAGTAAAAGCAAACCAGATGGCTGCACCAGGCTCCAGTCAGATTTGGCAGAGTTTCTACAGCTTGATGCCCTTCCTAACACCAACCACTCCGAGAGTGTCGTGGGTACTTTTACATGCCACTGGCATGAGGGCCAGTCAGGCGGTACTGGCAACGGCCTTGCTCAAATGATGTTTTTGTACGTGCCACCTGAACAGGAGCCAGTCCAGCAGCACTGGCAATGACCTTGCTTGAATATTATTCTTTTTCATGTGCCACGGTACAAGTGCCAGTAAGACAACACTGGTAACGATCATGCTCAAATGGTGTTTTTTACATGCCACCGGCATGGAAGCCAGTCAGCTGCTTTGGCAACGATCATGCTTGGATGGTGCTCTTAGTGCTCCACTAGCACGGATGCCAGTCATGCGGTGCTGTCATCGAATTTGACTTCGATTTCACTTGCTTGACAACTGGTGTTGGTGTGTTTACATCCCTCTAACTTAGCAGTCTGGCAAAAGAGACTGATAGAACAAATACCAGGCTTAAAAAAGATAAGTCTCGGGGTCAATTTTTTTGGCTAAAACCCTTCAAGGTGGTGCCCCAGCATGGCCACAGTCAAATGAGTGAAACAAGTAAAAGATAAAAGATATTTAAAGTGACATTGACAATTTGAAAAATAATTTCTGCTTGTATGTTTTTATTATGCTTGATTGGGTTAAAAATCAAGTAATTCATGATCCTATGGCAGACATCACTTCACAAAGTCTTTCTTTTTCCTAGATTTAACATTTCCATTCAGTCTTTCTGACACAGACTTGTCAGGAGACAATGAAGCAAATTCTGGCTGTCACACTTTAAACCCTTCGTTACCATCTACTGTTGATAAAGATTGTATTATTCTCTCAGGCCAAATTATAACACTTGTCTGGATGTGTATGGCTTAGTGGTTAGGGGTGTTGGACTCATGATCATAAGATTGTGGTTTCAATTCCTGGACTGGGCAACACATTGTATTCTTGAGTAAAACACTTCAAATCATGCTGCTCCCGTCTGCTCAGCTGGTAAAAATGAGTAACCCTGCAATGGACCAGCATCCCATCCAGGGAGAAATATATACACCAGAGAAACCAGGAAAGAACTGTGCTCTATATGGAGTAATGTGGATTAGCCATGTCTGAATTGCTGATCTACAAAAGAATTGATTGAGACTATGTCACTTAATTACTAACAATATTCAGAATATTAGATTAATTTACTACACATGCATTCTTTTTGAAACATTTTCTCTTTTCTTAGCGCTTTGGTTTTTGTAAAATTTATTTTTGTTTGACCTCCTTATCTAATTTAATCTGATGCTTTATTCTATTGTCCAGGCGTTATGTTCATAACTCTTCGTTGTTTGAAGCATTATGGTCAAATGCAGACATTTTAAAGGACAAACAATGGACTCTCGGTGGCAATGCACCAGTGATGGCCAATCGATTATACCATGAAGGAGCAGATGTGCTTTTGGGTACATCATGGAGTGAAAAATTGCTTAGTTTGATTCCAGAAGGAATCAAAGGTAAGTTGCTTATACAAATGATTTGGCTACTTTTTATAATATTTCATCAGGTGGGCCTCATGGAGGCAATAAACAAGACTTTTGGCATTATGTCATGCTTGAGAAGAAGACCAATCGAGCCAAGCAGTATTGCAGTTGTGGCAGATACTGGTGTCACACAAATGGCACCCGTGCCAGTGGCACATAAAAGCACCCATTACACTCTCGGAGTGGTTGGCATTACGGGCCTTTTATGATATGTGGTTCTAACACTTGGACAATACGGCTTTTTCTCTTAAGACAAATATTTTAATGACTCTGTGTTAAATCCATTTTTTGTCATTAAGATTATACATTTTATCATTAACATTTGTCAAAATAGATATAGAGATAATGGCAAGTGGCCCCCGTACTGGTGGCACATGAAAGCACCCATTACACTCTCAGAATGGTTGGCGTTAGGAAGAGCATCCAGCCATAGAAAACCATGCCAAATCAGACTGGATCCTGACACAGCCTTCCAGCGTACCAGCCCAGTCAAATCGTCCAACCCATGCCAGTATGGACAACCAACGCTAAATGATGATGATGATGATGTTTCACACTTTTAGAACACAATAAAGGGAATACTAAACTGACATATACTGAAGAACATAGAAAATTATATTGGAATGTAATTAGTATAGTTAATTTTCATGGGGTAGCCATGTATCTCCTCTACAGCAAGACACTTGTTCCTGTCCTATCATGCTTTAACCTCTTGTCACAGGGCACAAAGTCACCTCCCTCACTACTACACCCCCTCAGTTGAGGTGATTTTGTCTTGCAAGTTATTTGGTGATCTCATTAATGCCAGTGCCACATAAAAAGCATACAGTACACTCTGATGTTAAGAAGAGCATCCAGCTGTAGAAAACTTGCCAGAGCAAACACTTCAGTTTAGCTCAGTCCTCTGGCTCGCTAACTCCTGTCGGTACATCCAACACATGCCTACAATAGAAAATGGATGTGAAATGATGCTGTTGATGGTGGTGATTTAACTTTGATGTTCAACTGTATGGACCATTGAAAAAGTTGAAAGTTTAGGACAAATTTGACATAATGAATTTAGCTTTTTAAGACTGAGAAAGTAGTGCCGATTCAGCTTTCATAATAGTTAGTAGGAATTACAAAGAACATCAATTTGGAATTCTTGTGAAGGTATTTCTTTCTTGATTAGAAAAGCAATTAGATCTACCTATAAAACAATACCCCTTCTGGGTCATTCTTTTCTACTCTAGGCATAAGGCCTGGAATTTTGGGGGAGGGGGGCCAGTTGATTAGATCGACCCAGTACGCAACTGGTACTTAATTTATTGACCCCGAAAGGATGAAAGGCGAAGTCGACCTCAGCAGAATTTGAACTCAGAACATAAAGACAGACAAGATACCACTAAGCATTTTGCCTGGCATGCTAACGTTTCTGCCATCTTGCCGCCTTCCTTCAGAGTCACTCTGCCACATCCATTTCTCAGATGTTGTCACAGATCTGAATTCAATATTTTAAGTTTTCGTATTTTGAAGCTTTTCTTTAACTTAGTACTTTATATCATGCTGTGTCAATGAGTAATCAGTGTTACCAATGCTTCATTCTCCCTCATGCTTAATGTTAGACACCCCAAAATATTAATATTTTATTCCTTGAATACTGACTTAAGTCTTGAGATGGGATTTACATGAATGTATTCTCAATTCTTTGAGTACTAACTGAAACACTTTTCAAGCACTTGTCATTTGTCTGGACCACCACACTATTAGTAAATATAACTGCAAGAATCTACTAATCATCATCATCATTTGACATCCATTGTCCATGCTGGCATGGGTTGGACGGTTTGACCAGGGCTGGCAAGCTGGTGAACTGCACCAGACTCCAGTCTGATTTGGCATGGTTTCTACAGCTGGATGCCCTTCCATATGCCAACCACTTTACAGAGTGTACTGGGTGCTTTTATGTGGCACTGCACAAGCACTTTTACATAGTACTGCCACGAGTGCTTTTCACCACCAGAGGGACCGGTCTTAACACTTCTGCTGGGGATTACGGGTCTTCTTGAGGACAGCAAGGTGCCAGACATCTCAGTCTTTTGTCATCTCACCTGAAAGGTTCAGCGTCGGTGCTTGTTCTTCAGTACTTCATTCCATGTCTTCCTGGGTCTCCCACTTCCACATGTTCCATCTACTTTGAGAGATCGGCACTTCTTTATGAAGTTGTCAGCATCCATCCGCATCACATGACGAAACCAGCACAGTAAAAGCCGTTTAATCAATTAATTGATTAATTAAAAAGGTGTGAAAGAATTCCAGACTTGTGAAACTTTTCCTGTTCATGTATTTTTATCAAATATGAATCTGTCTGTTGAAGCTCCATATTAACTGCAATAATCTGTCTCAATTCATTAACCCCTTTCTATTGGAGAGAAACCTCATAGACTCAGACATAATACTCAAAGAGGTTTAAGAGTGACTGTGCAATATTAACATATTAACATTGCTGTAAACGGTTTCGTGTTCTTTTGATAAACAATCTATAGATCAAATCTGGTTTATCTAGTCACATTTTTTACCAAAATTTCTCCACATTAATAATTAATCATGCATGTTATAATTCATTGAAAATAAAGCAAAAATTACTAAACATTAATGAAATCTATTTCTTTTTATATATAAACTGTATGTATTCTATAATAATTGTTTTCAACAGTTGTTGGTCCTAAACTGTCACATGATGATATTCACTTAATTTTGGAATACAACAAAGGAGAACAATGGGGAGAGAAAGTTTCACCTCGAGCTAATCGGTAAGACTAACATTCATAACTAAATAAATAGATTCAGTCTTAGATTACAGTTAAAAATTTTATTTCTTGATCAGTGTTTGTTTGTAAAATAGTAGTTGGAAATTCATAAAAATTACAACTTGTTTCATTTACAGGATGGAATGGAATCTATGGGCTTATAAGATGTGAGATTCCTAGCTTGTCTTTTACAACAGGGTTTTGTACTAAACTGAATAGGAGAGAAGACAGCTCTGCTTCTAGCAGGCTCGTGGCTATACTTGATATGCAGCAAACGGATACATAGAAATTTCATATAATGTACCTAAGGGATCACAGGCAAGCCCACGGGGAAAGAAGACTTCATATGTAGCAACAGATACATTGAGGAAGTCAACAGTAAAAATACAAAATAGATTACTATTGTGGCAGTGTTTTATGACTAGATGCCCTTCCTTTTACCATTCCAGTTGCCTTTTACAACATACAGAGGCATGGTATACCTATCCTGAAACTGGGACACACATAGTATATGGGATTTTGTATATACAATACTCAAATTATTTCTAATCCTTATAAGTGCCAGTGGGCAGACACATGTCAACCTGAATAACTTTTAATTAGTATCCAGGGAAAGAGGTTTCTTTTAGCTCTTTAGTACTACTAAAACATGGCATTTCAGTTTGTTCCGGAAGCTTCTAGTAATTGTAGTGAATAAAAACAGAAAGATTATCCAATTTAAGGAAATACTTTTCTTTTTACTTTACAAATGTTGTGTTTTATATTTTGGCATGGATGGTCAGGTTTCAATTTGGACTAATGTTGTATATAACTTACCATATCTTATAGTCAAAAAGACACATGGGCATATTGGATGCACCCTAATTTCAGAAGTGCATATTCAGGGGAAAATGGCTTTAATGCATTAAAGCTCATGAGAAATTCAACTTCATTTATAGGACCCAGGGTGATTTTTTTTTCTTTTTTGAGCCCCCTTTTTTTTTTAAATAAAAGTGTCTTATATGCTATCAAATATGATATCTAATTTATGAAATGCTTTTTTGTATCTAGGATATGTGACTTAATAATGTTAAATAATATTAAAAGTTATTTACTGTTTTCTAGATTTATCATTCACAATGATAAAAGTAACCCTCAACTTACATCAATGGAAATCTTTTCAAAAGAATTGCTGAAATTTAAACCTTCATTGTTAATTCTTGGTGGCCTTCAAATGATGGATAATTTTCCTCTTGAACCTGGTAAGAATTTTCTATAATTCTAAGAAAAAAAAGTTTCTTTTGATTAATTTTTATATTTACATTCAACATGTATTCTTAATATATTTTACATGCACACCATGTTTCATTAACAAAATTAAATAATTGCTTCATGAAAGAAATTCTTTCAAATATGATTATAAGTAAGAACTTCTTTTTGGTGTCTAGAGATTTTAGATGTCAATTTGTCAGAATAGAGCAAATATTTGGAAGATAGCTTCGTAAAATGACAGCTTTGAAAACTGCACAGGAAAATCAATCTTCAGCAGCAGGAAAGAGAAACCTAGTTTGAAGAGAATTTTTTTGAAAGTCTACAGATACTTAAAATCAGTTGAGGAAATTTTGAACCTGGGTTCTCATTCCTAAGGTATTCTTCGATGATGATGATGATGATGTCGTTGGCGGTGGCGTTGTTCAGGTCACTGCTTGGAATCGAACTCAGAATCTTGGGGTTAGTAGCCCGTACTCTTAACCACTACGCCATATGCCCGTGGGCTACTTACCCCAAGATTCCGAGTTCAATTCCAAGCAGTGACCTGAACAATAATAATAATAACATCGAAGAATACCTTAGGAATGAGAACCCAGGTTCGAAATTTCCTCAAGACATCTGATGAAGGCTGGAGGGTATATCAGCCGAAACGATGTGTTAACAACAAACAAGATGAGGACAAATATCCGTCGAATGTAAATAATGTACATAATTCCTCATCTCTTAAATGTAGAACTGAAATAATTAACTGTAACTGGATATGTATATTTGTTGACAAAAGTCACCTATTGTCCATTCTGTTTTTGTGTGACTTTTTGCTAATTTTCACCTTTTTTAAAGCAAATGTTTTTATGGCTAAACCATTATTGCAAATTTCATTTGATACACAATTTCCTGCTCTGTACATTGAAGTCAACAGAAAAATAAAACTGGAAAACTTAAGGGATACAATGCAACTTGTGTTGTATAATGTGAAGGCTATGAACTACCTTTCCAAAAACTATTGTATATATTTACTCTTTGAAATATTGAATTTATTATTTAATGAATCTTCAGATTCATGTTGTTTAACTGATGTCTAAATATACTTTAAGCTATTTTAAAAATTCACCATTTGCTTCTATTTTCAGATCAAAGACAACTTAAGTTATCAGAACTGGAACAAATGCTGTTATCTGTTTCACCTGAAACCAAAATTCATTTTGAATTTGCATCTTTTTCAAATTCTGATCTGTTGAGTGAAATAATAAACAAAGTTGTCATCCACAGTGATTCACTTGGTATGAATGAACAGGAGTTGCCAAATTTAGTGACTGCTCTTAATGATGGCAGTGTCACATTAATATCTGATGCCTATCCAAGAATTGCAACTGTTTTAGATCAGATGCGATTTGTATACAACCATCTTCATAACAGAACTAATAACATAAGTAAGCGTAAAGTCACAAGACTGCATGTACATACTCTTGCCTTTCAAGCTATTTTAACTGACAAGTCTTCAACATGGAAACATTCAATGTCAGCTACAGCTAAAGCTGCATTGACTGCTCACCGTCATGTTTGTGGATCAGTTGATATCGATACCTTAAAAGCCAGACTCATCATGGATGATTCCTTCTCGACAAGTCAAGTGGAGTCTGGTCAACGAATCCCACTGCAGAAGGACCGTCCTGTCTCATGCTGGAATGAAAATGATTATGAAATATGTGTTGCCCCTGTTCTTGTCTGCACTCAGATTCTCAAAACTGTTGGGGGAGGAGATAATATTTCCTCTGCAGGTCTTGTTTTACAGATTTAATTTGTACAAAAGAAAGGATCAAATGTGAGAAGTGTTCAGCTTCTTGTTATTTTCATATTAAATTTTTTCTCGGAGTTGAGAAGGTTTAAACATTGTCCTTATTATCTCCACAAGCAATTCGCCAAACAATTTACATTTTATTACATACATAATTCTTCTGAATTAATGAGGTGAAATTCATTACATATGAAACTTATCATGTTTCCATCATATCTCCAGCTGTATGATTTCTATTCATAATCAGATGGATAGCATGGAAAACAGATGTTAAATGATGATGATGATGATGATGATATATATATATATATATATATATATATATATATATATATCCATTGTTGAGTAATGATCCAGGAAAGAAGTACTCAGTATAAACATAGAATGCAGTAGTTTATTTATGTCAATCCATAGGTTGTTTGTCTGGAGCTCTAACAGCATGCACCTCCTTTTTCAAGCAAGTCAGATTAATCATCATCATCATCATCATCATCGTTTAACGTCTGCTTTCCATGCTAGCATGGGTTGGACGATTTGACTGAGGACTGGTGAAACCGGATGGCAACACCAGGCTCACCAGTCCTCAGTCAAATCGTCCAACCCATGCTAGCATGGAAAGCGGATGTTATTATTATATATATATATATATATATATATATATAGATATAGATATAGATATATCTATCTATCTATATATAGATATATAGATATATATATATATATTTGCTCACTACATTTCTAGGTCAGGAGAATTGACTCTACATATCCTTAGTATCTGCCAATATGATTTGCATTAGTTTTAGACTAAGCATTGTAGCTGCGCTTTGGTACATCAGATGTAGTATCTGTCTTAGTCCTCTTAGTAGTATATATATATATATATATATATATATATATATATATCCGGCAAGCCAAGTAAGATCGTTGCCAGTGCCCCTGGACTGGTTCTTGTGCGGGTGGCACATAAAAGACACCATTTCGAGCGTGGCCGTTTTCGTGCGGGTGACACGTAAAAGCACCCACTACACTCTCTGAGTGGTTGGCGTTAGGAAGGGCATCCAGCTGTAGAAACTCTGCCAAATTAGACTGGAGCCTGGTGTTGCCATCCGGTTTCACCAATCCTCAGTCAAATCGTCCAACCCATGCTAGCATGGAAAACGGACGTTAAACGATGATGATGATGATGATGATGATGATGATATATATATATCAGTTGATGAACACAAACATGAGGGCTAAGTTGAAGTTCCATTCCTATCAGAAATAACTTAGTCTTTAAACTTTTTAAAAATGAAGTCAAAACAATGATTAACACTCAGAGTCTAATATCAAATTGATTGAACAAAGTTTAACATTTTCATATGAGGAAAATGACATTTACTGTTTATTAACAAATCATATAAGATAGTTATATTTAAGTGATTCTTTAAAACACTATCAACAATCTTCTTTTATATGTGAACCGTCTTTGGACAGTTTTTGGAAGACTAATATTTGTTTTGTCAACTATTAACAGCTAATTAATATATTTATTAATTAGCCATAAACCATAGAAACATGTTTTAAAGAAAACAAAACTAATATATGCTAATAGTATTTAATACTTACTTTCCTTAAAATGTTTAGTGTGTTTAAAACCAGGCCATTATGTCAAATTTCTAGATGCCAAAAAACGTCACGTTTTTTTTAATAGTTCTTTTCCATATTTCTATATATAATACTTAAAAAATTTTCACAATCAACAAAATCAGATATATTTACAAACATTTATGGAACATACCATATATTGCAATAACTACAGTTTTTCATTAGCGCATGAATGAAGGTTCATGTAAACTTTATTCTCAGCCTTTTAACATCCACTTAAAGCCCATAAAACAAAATTATATTAGAATTTTTCTACATAATTGCTCGAGTTTAATTTTTTAACAATGGAAAGAAGAGTGTAGGGTGTCTGCAATTTCTTGAGATTTTTTAAAGGGTATTTGTTCTCAAGTACAGAATTTGGGTTTAATTGGATCAGGTGAGAAAGAGGATTATTTTTCCAAAGTTTCTAAATTGTTTTAGGATAGCTGAATGCATAGCTGTATAAATTACAGCAGTCGTGAATTGTAAACTTTGCTTACTTGGCTCTTGTAGTTTAGTTTAAATTTATTTCTGTTTGTGTTCTTTGGATATAGTTTGTTGTGGTCTGAATCATGAATTTTGGGGGCTTCTAGAAAATTCACTTCATATTTTTCTCATTTTGAAGGGATTTAATCTTTTATGTTTTTGAAAACCTCTATAATCAGATTTACTATGTGTGTAACTCTTATAATTTTCATAGTTTTTTCCTGAAGTTGAATGTGATGAAAAATAGGAAAATTTGGTCTCTTTTTATGTGGTGGTGGGTAGAGGAGAGGCAAAAGAAATTGCTTCTATTCTACTGCATTTATAGTTAAAGTGAAATTCATACAATAGATAAAACAGCCAAATATGTATCCTTTAAGAATTCTATTTTTTCCTTTCAAAGAGGGAGGAAAAATTGGGAATGTTAAAGTTGAAGATGTTGTTCTTGAATGAAATGTCTAAACTGACTTGAGCAACTTTTCAAGGTTATTGAAATCAACCCAACTTACAATTGTTCAAAGACAAAAGATGAAGATAATTTTCAATATGAATAGATGTCAAGTGCTTACATTTCTTGAGTAAATTCCAATTGATATTATGGGATCAAAGACATGAAGCAAAGTAGAAATTGTGATATTCATGTTTTTCCTAAGAACAGTGGCTCAGTAGGTTAAGTATATCCAGGGGGAGGAGTTAAATCTCACAGCTGTAGTTCACCTGGAGCTTACAACCTATGTAGTAATAGATGCTACATATATTTAAAGTAGCTTAATTAAAAGATTACTTATTTAAATATTCAATAAATTTATTGTTTTTCTCTTTTTTAATTATATAATTCATTGTGTATGCACAAATGAAAAGGGACTGCTAAAGAAAGAAATGGTTACAGTTAAATTTTAAAACAATTAGTATATAGCCATCTATGTATCATACAAAAGCATATATGCTGTTGATAAGCAAGATATTGCAGTTTTCATCTAAGATAAAAAAATTTTATGCATGTGTTGTGTTTAGAAATGATGTGTTGGAGGGAAATGAAAAATTGCACAGGACATTAGATGCATTTTGGCCTTGTTGGGCCTAGCCAGTCATGTGTATTCATTGTTGACTGGCCTCTGCTGGAGTGATTTTTTGTCTCACTCGGATATATATTGTCTTTTTAAACACTGCATATCTAGAAGAAATTTTATCTCAGGCAAAACTGCAGCTTGTTGTCAACGGTGTATATATTTTAAAAATAACCATAGATGGCTATTTTTAAACTGAATTATCAACAATTCATGTAATCCCTGTAAACTTTTAATTTATTTATTTCAAAGTTGTAAATTTGATTTTGATTTTATTTATCCATTGAAGTAAACCATTATCGCAAAAACTCCATAGCAACTCTAATAACTTTAGACTGTTAGATATCCAAGCTGACGTCAAGTGTTATTTCAAAGTTAATAGAAATTTTTAATTATCTTTCCTATCTAGGCTCTATCTCATCTGGGATTTTAATTAGAAACAAAATACACTCTTCTAAAATGTATAAATTAAAATTGAAGTGTAGCATTCTTCTAAATAAAATTTAGCAAAGTAAAGTAGCTATTAGATCAGAGATATTCAATCATTTTGAGAAAGTATGCAGAAATATATAATTCTCTAGGCGTAGCTGTATGGTAAGAAGTTTTCTTCCCAACCACATGGTTCCAGGGTTTAGTCCCACACCTTGGGCAAGTGTCTTCTATAGCCTTGAGCCGACCAAAGCCTTGTGTGTGGATTTAGTAAATGGAAACTGAAAGAATCCCACCACACACATAAATATATATATAGATAGATAGATAGATTTAGATGAATATGGTACTTAAGTTGAGGCACCAGAATTTAGTACGGTATTATCCATACAATTTCAAAGTAAGGTGATTAAAATCAAAATAGCAACAAGGATATCCAGAGGTGATGCAGTACGATCGTTTCATGCAACTCTATTTAATTGAACAATGCAATCATTACATCAATTTAAAATGCAGAGCAATCTTCAGCTGCACAAAGACATAGAATTTAATTACATTAGAACAGATGGACACATTAGTATAATTATATCTATGTCTTTGTGCAGCTGAAGATTGCTCTGCATTTTAAATTGATGTAATGATTGCATTGTTCAATTAAATGGAGTTGCATGAAACAATCGTACTGCATTACCTCTGGATATCCTTGTTGCTTATTTTGATATATATATATATATATGTATGTATGTATGTATAGGTGTGTGTTTATCTCTTGCCACCAGTCAACAACCATTGTTAGTGTATTTTCGTTCCTGTAACTTAGCAATCCAACGTAAGAGACTGGTAGAATAAATACCAGACTTTAAAACAATGAGTAGTGGGGTTAATTTACTTGACTAAAATTCTTCAAGGCAGTGCCCCAGCATGACCACAGTCTAATGACTGAAACAAATAAAAGATAGAAGATATTTTCATTGTTTATGGCCAGCACAGATAATATTTATAATTGTACTTATATTTTAAGGTAGCAAGCTCACAGAATCATTAACATGTCAGAGAAAATGCTTAGCAACATTCTGCTGGCTCTATATGTTGAGGTGGATAATTGATTTATCCACCTCCCCCTCAAAATTGCTGGCCTTGTGCCAAAATAAGAAAGAATTGCTATACTTACATTTTACCATTTTCTTTAAGAGAGCTCTATTCAAGTTATAACAATCAGCTGGCCCAAAGTACTTTGTCATGGTTTAGGTTCTTGTGCCATGCTGTATTGTCACATAGTGGAGCACCTAAGAACAGCTCAACATAAACACATTAGATTTGACAGAAATTGGAAATTGGGCACCCAAAATGAAATATATAGAAAGAAAAGGAGAAGGTCTTTGCCCAACACTAGAAGAGAAATGGCTCATTTGATTGATTGTTTGATAGTAAAAATGGTAGGGCTTTTTGTCATGAATGGATAATATTTTCTTCTCTTTTGTGGAAGAATCAGTAGAGTGCTAGATAAAATGCTTTGTGGTGTTTAAATAAATTCCTTTATGTTTTGTGTTGAAACTTGCCAGTCAAGTTTGTCTTTCATTCCTCAAACATTCAATAAAAATCATTGCAGGTCACTTACTAGGGTTGGTTTAGTTGACTATCCTCTCTATCTACAAATGTATAACCTTGAGCTAAAATCAGAGATCAATATTATTGTCATCACCACAAATTCCACTTGAAAATAGAACAAAAAAATTCTTGTGATAATTGCTATTCTTTAGGATTTTTAGGTTTGAGCTCTCTTTTTTTTTTTTTTTTTGTAATTAATATATACTTTTTCTAACAACAGATCAATAAAAGTTTCATATCTAAGAAAGAGTATTTCAACCCTGACCAATAAAGACATTACACACTGTATGTTTTGTGACTAGGAGCTACAGTTCTATAATATAGCAATAAGGAATTTGAGGACACATTTCTATTCAGAACCAAAGTATTTTGAAGAATAAGTTTCCAAAATATTATATGAGTGATTCAATTTTTTTATAAAAAGAAAAGAAACATTTATTTTTGTATTGAAGGAGAACTGTTTTCATTTGACTCAAAAGTTGTTTTTTTTATTAGTTCTACACAAAGCTATTTTATGTAATAATCTATTTATTGAAATAAGATTTAAGATCTCATTAGAAATTAAATTTTCAGGTTTAAAGCTACTGAGAATTTCTTCAAAATTAAAATTTTTCAGATGTTTGTTGTTTAAAGCATCCGTCCTTCAGTTTTTAAAAATTCTCTTTACAGAGAGTGTGTGTGTGTGTGTTTATATGTGTATGTGTGTTTTAATCTTGAAATATCTTTTCTAATAAATATAATTGAAAAATACGCATATTTTTTCTTTTTTTTTTTTTTACATTAAAATCTTTATTTTATATTTTGGGTCAAAACTAAGCTATTATGTCATTTTAAATTAAAAAATAATAAACACACTAGATGGTAAGATCCTAAATGACCATGCAAAAGAAATATTTATAGCATACAGCTATTGCTTTCTCATTCAGTTCCTAACGAACACTGATCAGCTGCTCAAAGGAGAATTAATACGAAAGTTAATTCTGAAAATGACGAAACCGTATTCATTAACCATTTTGACAGGATGTGTATGTAAGCTGTCACTTCCAGGCCATGTGAAAAGGAAAAAAGAAATGTGTCTTTGTTTTTTTTTAAGACAGTAAGGTGTGATTTGAAGGAGATTTGGCCATTAATTGTTGCTGGGCAAGTGATTACATAGAGGTTCCCTCCCGAATTTTGTAAATGACAGAAAATATCAGTGATGTATGTAGATCAAGGGGAGCATTAGAGGTAGCTGGAGCCTCCTAAAAAAGGTTGAATATTACAGATGAAATGATGGGTTTAAGATGCATTGTAGACATGCTGTATTAAACAGTCATTCAGTATATTTCAACATGAAACAAATGTGTTAAAACAATAAGAATTTTGCATTTTCAATAATTTAGAAAATTTGTCATCTTTTTTTAATATCTCTAACCTGAGATTGCATGAGGGATTATTCAAATTTGGATGTTTGTATGTACTTTTTTTAACAGAGATTTTCTATATATATAGCTGGATACTTTCCTAACAGTAAGCCACTCAATAGTGAAGAGAAGGCAGTATTTAATTTCTCTAAAGTTTATATTTAGTCTTGTAATTTAACTTTTCTTGAAAAGCTTATGTAATATAAATTAATTAATGCAGTTGAATATAGTTTCAGTTCCCAGTTATTTCATTTTTAATAAAAGTCACAAGATTTTTATCTTAACCTTAAAAGCTAACAAAGGAGCCTATCTTGGTCGCTCAACCTAAATCACTGCTAGAAATAAATGTCAAATTCCCTTCAAATGACACCTTATAGTCTTAAAAAAAAGTGGAAGAACACAATGGATAATTTTGTACCAGATATACTATTAGAAAAAATTATTGGCTGGTCACAGCTATAGAAGACTTTTGATCATGAGTCTCTTTGGTCAAAGTTGACCTGTGGTTAAACAACAGCTTTGCACCTAAAAGTCAGAGGCTTCATACCTAACCAAGAATGCAACTAGAAAACTCTCCCTTATACAACCTCTTGTACACTGATTATGGTATTGCAAACAAACTATACCAGTAAAGAAGGATGAAAATGCTGCCATTGAGAGCATTTTCAAAGCAACAGTTTTTGGTACAATTCAATATTCTCTGCTGAAAGAGTATTAAAAAAAAATTTGAAATATTTCCATACATATAGCTATAAAGAGCAATGTATATGTTGCATTGTTAGATCACAGGTATACTAGCTGTATTAACGAAACATGGGTTTAAAAATAATAACGAGCTTATTGTATATACTGTGATCAGATGCACCTACAATTCATCAGAGAAGGGGAAAAGAAAACTGCAATCAGTCAAATAAAGAAAGACAGCAATGAAAGCCAAAACTACATGAGTAGTACACAGAATAAAACACAAGATAGAAAAACAGACAATAAAAAATCCATCAAGAAAAAAGAGTGCATGGGTATGCCAAGAGTATTCTGGGTGGAATTTAGAAAGCATGGAAGTTTTTAAGGATACAGGATCCTCACAGATAAAATACTCTGGTAAGAGTATTTTATCTTATACTTTGACAATTCTGATCATGAAACAAAATGTTTCTGAAAGTCATCAGTGTTGCACTTTTTTTTATTTATTTTTTTTTTTATTTTAAAAGGATCATCATTAAATTAAAAAAGGTGACCAAAGATGTTGGATAAATTTGTGGACTTCTACCAAGTCATTTGCTAATGCTGAAGCTTTATGGTGTACTGATGCCCACATTCAGTATCTTGTCATTATTTTCTAGTTTGATGGACTGCTGCACTCTCCCAAATTGCACTTTTTACATAGTATTGATGCTTCACATGTAGCCCAGTTTGAATGGAGGATAAGCTGAAGTATTGACATCTATGAAATTGTAAAATTCAAACCAGTTTGGGTGCTGTAATTCAGTACAATAAGATTTCCAGAAAAAGTGAGTTGTGGTGAAGTTTCTTTCTGTCTATAACAGACAGGTTGGAGATGATCATAGCACGATTGGAGTAGCCTAGAGGTCTCTTGGTAGTGATGCTGATAACAGTTTCAGGAGCAGAAATAATTAGCAGATCCAAAGTGTTGTCACCACCATATTGAGGGAGGTAGTACTTGGGACTAGTTTGAACCCAGTTCTTAATCAAAAGAGTCATTTCGACTTAGCAGACAGTGAAAGGTTTTCCAATTATCTCCAGGTTCTCAATAATGAAAACAAAGATGGTTATTTTCCTGTGTTTGTCAAAAATCTGTGTATCTCAATGGTAGTTTAGGAATTACAATTCCAAGAAGAATTGTTGATATGCTTTATATGAAAATCACAGAAAAATGTTTTGTTGCAACTGGTTCAATTATCACAAAGAATTACTAAAAAGCCTGAGGTGAACATATACCATGATACCACCCCTTATGCAATTAAAGTGGTCTTTGTGAAACAAGTTGTAGTCAGGTGAGTTTTGAACATTAGGAATGAGAATAAATTAAAATCAAAAAGTGAAATTATAAGCAATTTGGTTAAAAGGTTTGCTTCACAACTATTTGGTCGTGGGTTTAATCACAACTGTATGATTCTTTAACAGACATCAGAGTAACCAAGGCTTTGAAAGTGGAATTTGGTAGATGGAAACTATGAAGAAGCCTATCATGCATGTGTAGGTGTTTCTGTGTTTTTATTATATATTGCACAACACTCCTTTACAAGAATAGATAACTCAGTGATTTGACAAATTTACTTTGATAAAATATGTACTGGGGTTAATTGAAAATCTAAAATCCTTGAATGCAGTGTCCCAACATGGCCACAGTTCAGCGTCTGAAGCTGTTGAAAGAAAGAATTACAAAAATGGTATGAAAAGCAAGTGAAAATACAATTTTTTTTCTTAAGCAATTATCCCTTAAAATCAGGTGGTTTCCCCACCACCACTACCACCCTCTATTTTGATTAATGAGCTTTGAGATCATGTGATGTCCTGACATGATATATAGTTCTACACACATTTACATGCATTCCCTTCCTCCTCACATAATTTAATACATAAGTATTGCTGTTTATTGCTGGTTACTATGTAAACAAAACTGTCATCTGACTGCAGCCATAAACATAGCTCACACCACAGCATGCAATTGACATACTAAAACTGGCGTTAACATTTTAATTGGATAATTTAGAAAAATGACACAGTTGTTTTTATTTAGCCAGAGGTTAGCTTTAATCAAGCAGATCTATATTCAAAAGCATTCCACCTGTGACCACCTCAAATATTCAAGCATGATGCCTGCAGGACTGCATTATTTATTGCATCTTCTAATCTAAGATGGTATTATGTGATTTGAGGAGAGATTTGGCTACTATCCCTAGCATGGTGTGGTTTGACTGTTACTTGTGAAGCTGCTCAATGGCTCCCTCATTGGCATAGATAATGTAGAGATAGTAACTTCCTGTTGAGCTCAATGCAAACCACTCCTCTTTAATTTCTAGTTACAGCTTGGTAAGAATTCATCATTTAGACATCATTACTAATTATAATTGATTAAAATTTCTTGGTTTATTACACTAAGTATTACCACACCATCTATGTTATGAATTATTAAGTTTTCTCACAGCAGGTGCCCCTGGGTAATTTTTTCCTGTCGTTTCTCTAAGTTGTTATGCAACTCAGTATTCATTCACAAAACCCTACACGTCAATCATCTACTCTTTTACTTGTTTCAGTCATGCTGGAGCACCACCCTTTTTTTAATTTTAGCTGAAGAAATCGCCCCCAGGATTTATTCTTTGTAAGCTTGATATTTATTCTATTGGTCTCTTTTGCCAAACCGCTAAGTTACGGGGACGAAAACACACCAACATCAGTTGTCAATCAATGGTGGCAGGGACACAAACACAGACAAAAAGACACACACACACACACATATATATATATGTGTGTGTGTGTGTATGTATGTGTGTGTGTGTGTGTGTGTGTGTGTGTGAGTGTGTGTGTGTATATTTGTACTCTGTACTATGGGCTTCTTTTCAGTTTCTGTCTACCAAATCCACTCACAAGGCTTTGGTTGGCCCGTGGCTATAGCAGAAGACACTTGCCCAAGGTGCCACACAGTGGGACAAGATCCAGAACCATGTGGTTGGGAAGCAAGCTTCTTACCACACAGCCACACCTGTGCCCATCTATCTAAGATCTCACAATTTGGGTTAGATTATGCTTTACTGATGAAGGCTAGTAATTTAGAAAAGTTTAGCTAATACTCACAAGGAAATCTAATCTGATACTTGTACTGCACTTTCTCTAATTGTTTTAGATGCCTAGGTATTCCCTCTAAGCAGGATGCTTATGTGTGCATACACATTTTACAACTAGAAAAGAAAATGAAAATGTGTGCACGCAAGGTTTTTAAGATGGAATCAGATGTTTTAATTGAAAACACTTGAGTATGGATGTTTGCAAAATCACCCTGTTGGCTCTCCTGCACATGAGCAAGCAGAACATTAAGAATGTGACAGCTTGAGGATAAGAGAGCTGCAACAAAACTAGTCTGATACTAATTTACAACCGAGGAGACTGGAACAACATAAAATATAGTGCCTTGCTCAAGAATGCAATATGTTGCCTGGTTCAGAAACTGAACCCACAATCTTATGGTTGTGAGCTTAACACATTAATCAGTAGGCATTGTCGCTTTGCTGAAGTCTAATAATACTAAAACATGACAGAGTTGTCACTATACTGCTAAAGATCAAACCCACTCACCACTAGATTCCATCTCAGTATCAAATTTAATGTACATTATTTGTACTGAGATAACACCTCCTATGGACATTTGGAAGCTTGGCTTAGTGGTTAGAGTGTTGGACCCACAATCTTAAGACTGTGGTTTTGATTCTTGGACTGGACAATGCATTATTCTTGAGCAAAACACTTCTTTCAGCTGGTAAAAATGGTCAGTCAACAGACCAGCGTCCTGCACAAGGAATATTATATGTATGTCAGAGAACGCAACCCTATGCTCCAAATGGAGTAATGTGGACATGCAACATTAAAAATACAGTAAAGATCAGAAGAAGAAATGAAAATCATCCCTGCAGCTGCCAATAAGGATGCCAGATTCCTTTTAACCCCTTTGGGTCCTTCCAATGATGTGTACTTGCAGTGAGCCAGGTGCTTGGACAAGAATTCTTCACTTCCAATATAGGAAATAGAAAATGAAACATTCACAGTTGTTGCAAATAGCTGCCTTGGTTGAATAAAAATCCAGTGTATTCACCGCTTCCTCTGTTGGTGTCGACAAATTCTTGTCCGAGCATATGGCTGACTGAGAGTACACATCATGGTAAAAAATTCGCAAAAGGTCAAAACACATCTGGGTGCTACTGGGGTGATTTTTGTTTCCCTCTTTTATTTCGTCAACATTTAATGTCCATTTTCCATACTGGAAATGTCCATTTCCCTCTGTTATTTCATCATCATTTAATGTCCATTTTCCATGCTGGTTAGATGGCTTAACAGGAACTGGCAAGGCCAGGGGCCACACCAGATTCCATAATCTGTTTTGACTCGGTTTCTACAGCTCGATGTCCTCCCTAATGCCAACCACTTTACAGAGTGGACTGGGTGCTTTTTACATGGCACCAGCACCAGTAATTTTTATGTAGCATTTACACCTGTGCTTTTTATATGGCACCTTGGTTTTTACATATTTGTTGTATTTTAATACAGCTTGTCCATAACAGATGATATTACAGAATGAACACTGCAACAACTGGCCTATCAACGATGTATATGCATTAAGTATGATACACAAATGACTATTCTAATTTAATACTGCCTCAATTGCATATAACAGATTTTTAATTAATTCTAATCAACGAAAATGTCAAAACTGTATCACTTGCATTTTTATCAATTTTAGAATTAGTAATTTAAATTATTGTTTTCGTCACTGAAAGTGTGATTTCATTTTTATTTAAATTTCTTGTTTTTTCTTGTTCTTTTGTTTGTTTTTTCTTTCTATATCAAGTAAGCTAACATCTATTCTACTTATAAGGTTTCAAGCCGATATTTATCCCTTGATAATTTTCGTTGTAATTTTTTTTTTACCTGTTACATTATTAACTGGTGTATTTGGTTATCTCCCTTTACATTCTATATTCGAGTCCAACCTAGGTTCACCTAAATTGACAAAGTATTGACATCACTATAACTTACACCTCAGAAGATAGCGCATACCAAAATCTATTGATGGAAACTAATAAACGAATCACCAGCATTCACTCTAAGCTTTATACTTGTGTGTGTGTGTGTGTGTGTACACATTTTACAAGAAATGGGGAAAAACGTGCACATAAGATGTTAGGATGGATTTTTTTTATTGAAGAAATTTGAACATGGATACACACATATTTTACAAATAAAGACAAAATTTGCCCACAATGCAAATTTCTGCACACACTCAATGCCAAAAAATTAGAAGGAATATTGTGCTTGTGAATTATGCAGTGCATTCCAGAAGTTTTCAGACTTTTTGAGAGTGACAGATTAGAAGGAACATTGCTCGTGAATTATGCAGTGCATTCCAGAAGTTTTCAGACTCTTTATGAGCGACAGTTATAACTGTCCTAGATTATTGCAATTTTAATATATCATTTCTATACATCTAATAAGCTGACCTGCCAAATTTTTATCATTCCAGATTGAAGGAGATGGCTGTAATGTCACTTTGAATGCAGAGCAGACTAATTTGGAGAATGCAATCAGGACATGAAGACAATTTGAAAGCTTGTACTAAACTGGGCAAAAACACCATAGAAGCTTATGAAACGCTTCAGACTGCTTATGGGTTAACTTTTTCGCAGGCACAAGAAGTTCAAGGGCAGCAGAAAATAGGTAGAAGATGGTGAGAGATGTGGGAGGGAGAGGGATGTCAGGACACTGGAACTGGTTGAGAGAATTTGTAATTTTCTGGATGAAGACTGTTGTGTGTCTATAAAAACAATAAGCACACAGTTTGGAGTTGGTGTGGCAACTGTACACAGAATTAGTCATAAAGATCTGAACATGTACTAAATGTGTGCAAAGTTTCTTTTTAGGGTGCTCAATGACAGGCATCCTGGTAACCAACTGCTTGACAGAGATGAGCATTAAAACTATCCTTCACCCTCCTTACAGTCCAGATATTGCTCCCTATGATTTTTTATTGTTTCCCAAGTTGAAGGAGAATCTCAGGAATAGTTGTTTTGAAGATGAAAGAGGCTGTGACAAGGGTCTTAGACACCTTCACTTTGGGGGGACTTCCATGAGGTCTTCACAAAATGGCTGCAGCACTACAGCAAGTACTTTGAAGTCAGAACATCCTACTTTGAATGAGATTAGAGTGTAGGTGATAGGGCGACCATCCTTGGGTAACCCTATCCCGTACAATCAATTTTCTTTAATAAAGAAACAAAAACGCTGAATGAATTGAATAACAGCATAACATATATTTATTACGGTTGCTCAGCCTTACATCTCGGGGTAACGGCTTTTCCAGGTCGCCCTTTATGGTTAGTGTGAAAACGGCGTCGGTATAGTTGCTGGATGGTTAAGTCATTCTTCACTGTCTCCGTGGTAGACTGTGTTGACTCAAGGTAGAGTTGACGGAGCGGCTCTTAGTGACGTGTGGTGTCCTCGAATGTGCAGCGCTAAGAGGTAGAGAAAAGGCGGGAATGCTTGGATATAGGATGACCACGTATGTGCATGAGGGACTTCCTGCATACCTTCCAGAAGACATGTTCCTGCACATGCGTGGACGAACTCTCCAAAATGGTGATTGGTATTAGGCGTCACTACAGGAGTTTTGTACTTCTTTGAAATTAATAAATGTCTCTCTTGAAAAAGTCTAAAAATTTGCAGAATGCATTTTGTATCTGGTCACTTATGCATCCATTCTGACTTCTTGTGTTTTATCATACAAACATGGTCTATGCATGCACCTTTGCCTATCACTGCCATCTTTCTTTATTTGACTCATTATTACATTCTGTCTCCTTTTTTACTATTTCCCAATGGATTGCAATGCATCTGATCACTGTATACAATAAGCTAATTATTTTCATTTATCTTTTATTGAGATTGTAACATCATAACAGTGACATCCATAATTGGATGCTCTTAAAGATCAGTACTTTGATAATTAACCTTTTGCAAGTTAATAGCTCACAGATGATCTATGCTTACTATTGGGAGGGGACTGTAAATTCCATAGAAACTTAAGTTGATTTGGTTTTATTAATTGTGAAACAGCTACAGGTGGTTTTTTGCTAGTAATGCCCCAGTTTAACATTTAGTCCTTCAGTACCATATACCAGAGTCCACTATTATTATTATAATTATTATTATTATTGAGTGAGAGAGCAGTGCATGCCATCAAAGTGACACTGGGGTAAAATATACGAAGCCCATTATACCCATCACGACTACCCATCTGATAAGGGTACACCAGGCAAATGCATCACAACCATATGTGCGCGACATGGTGATCTCATATCAAGATAAACAGTGCATGACCTTGCAGGTGGAGCCCAGTTAGAATTTTCTTCAGGTCGAGTAGTCCATCCTGCTCTAAAGGTCCCTGAATAAGGTTTGTTTCAGGATGTTGAGCAAAACACCCATGTTTACAAAGGTGAATTATTCAAACCCCAAAGAATTCTTCTAAACACATGGCAGTGATGCTCCCCCACTACTTCTGCTCATGATCAGAGATGCACATATCGTCAGCCACCAAGGGACATGCTCAACTGGTTACGGTCAAACAACTGACAAGCAAATCTGTGGTATTAAGCAGAATATTTGCTGTAGCCCATCTTTTTATACCAAGACTAAACAATGTACATGATAACACTTCCAATCAATTAAGATCAGAAGCCATGAGAGCCACTCTCTGGCACTGCATCATTATTATTATCACTATTATTTTTATTGTTGTTGTTGTTATTATAAGGCAGCAAGCTGGCAGAATTGTTAGCACACCAGGCAAAATGCTTTGCAGTATTCAACTGTCTTTATGTTCTGAGTTCAAATGCTGCTGAGATCAACTTTGCCTTTCATCCTATTGGGGTTGATAAAATAAGTACCAGTTGAGCACTGAGGTCAATGTAATCAATTTACCACTCCCCCAAAGTGCTGGCCCTGTGCCAACATTCAAAATTATTATGATTATTGTTGTTGTTGCTATTGTTATTATTGGGTGAGACTAGCCAGGAATTGTATAAAAATTTTTTAATATTTTGCTTATTGTAGAGAATAAGCAATTTATTGCACATAAATGTTAACAAAATCTTATATGGACCCCCACTGAGAACTACTAATTTAGATAATAGTGGTAGGATGGAAATGTAATGTCATCTGAGTAAATTTTCAAAAGAGGCAGTGATTATTAAAATCTCTTTTACCACCTAACTCTAATAAGAATGCAATATAAAAAGCTGCCCAGTTATAATGGGCTAGTTCTCTGCTCTGTTTGCATGGTATTAAGTGGATAAGAGACAAATTGCACATGGATAGGACACTAGTCTATGAGAGGTTGATAATTTGATATCTAATTTCTGTTAGTGGAACAGAGGTTTATAGAATTAAGTGTACCAGAAAGTCAAAAGTAGAATTAAACACAACGAATGAGTTTCTTGTCCAATATCTCCCAACTGTTCTGTTTCTCAACCATTTTGTTTCTACTCTATCATTCTCATCATGCTTTCAGCCTAAAACCAATTTCCTTGGTATCCTGAAATTTCTCCCCGAATCATGAAATATCCACCCCTGCTCCAGGGAAAATTTCCATCATTGTAAGAATCGCAAGTGTAGATTGTATTAATTATAGAAAATTATTTTTTCTTTCAAGCAATAAAAAGTAAATAAATAAAATGACTCTTTAGTGTGAGTCGTTAAGATACCAATATTTGTTTCTTTGATATTTTTGTTAATTCTTTTTGTTTCTTTAGAATCTTTTCAACAAATTGTAAATATATATTTTCTTTGCCATACATACTTAATACTCTGAAAATTATTTCCTTCTCTCTGCAGATATTAATTTTAAGACATGAAAATTGAAACCAAAAATATATAATTATATATTTTTAAGTAAATCTTCCCATTTCAAATCAGTTATAAGCTGGAGCGTTGAGAGATTTGCTTACTATGAACTGGTAAAATTTCCCCTCCACTCCATTTCTTTCTTTTCTTTAGCTTCACTTATTCCAGTAAATATCTCAAAATAAATTTATTGCTTAATAATTTGGAAACGACGGCAGACATCTATTTCTGTTTTTATTATTGCATAAATAATTTTGCTATTGCATAGCTTTTACACAGAAATGATTGATGAAGCAAATAAACGCCATCTGCAAAATATTCAATGCAGAAATAAAAGAATGCATCACTGCAAGCTAAATACACATAAATGTGCATGGTTTAGCAAAACATATTTTATGTATGCGATATGCTTCAATAGGTCACAAAGAAAATGCAATTGTATTTACGGGCGTGCCCACATTACACATACAGAGGTAATCTTACAGGATAGAGCCGTTTTCAAATGTCTTCAGAATTATCTCCCTTCTCTAATGGTGTCCCTCGACATAAACATTTCATTTCGTTTACAATTTTACCATAATTTAATCATATCACCCATTGCAACAATTTCAAACGATAACTCCAAGAGGAAAATTATTTTTACACCTGAAGCAAAGAAATAAACCAGATATTTATTTTTGTTTTGTTTTTATTTCTACTTTTTAAAATGCATTTTCATTATGTCACTTTTGTTTATGCTTATTGTAATTCGTAATTAGCAGAAGATAATTTGTAATTTTCACCCACAAATACAGGAGCATGTACGAGATCGCTGACCTGCTAGAAATAGCAATCGCATCTCTCTGAAATCACACACTATAATCAAAAACGAACACATCGGACAACACAGTCGGAATGGTCACGGCCGGAATGTTTCAGATATAAGTTTACTCAATCAGAATTTGTTGTTAAAACAACGATTTTAAAATGTCCTTATTTAAGATAATCTCTCTTTTTCAGCCCCTATATTCTTACTCATAGGACCTGAGCCAGTAACTTCATCGGTATGCAGAGGTTTAATTTTCAATTCCAATACTATAAACATTCATTAAATCAACAAGCTACGAACGACTCTTCGAGAAGTCAGTCGACAAACGAATTCAGTCTTTCACACTTCTGTACTGTGTGATTTAGTTGTTTACATCCAGGTCAGTTCCGATCGAGCAGATCTTTGGTCAAAGGCATTCCAGCCGTGACCATTCCATCGCTTTTATTTCTTGGTCTACACAATATCTAATATATCCTTCCTCTTCTATAATGGTAGAATGAGATTTGAAAGAATTTGACTGTTATTTGTAGCAGGTTGAATGACCGTATAGACTTCTTAATTGTCTATTTTAAACCCCAGGTTAACCTTAACAGAGCAGATCGATGATCAAAAACATTCCATTTACGACCAGCACGACAGCTTTTTATCATGTAGGTTTACAATATCTAATGTGTCCCGACTTTATATAAGACTGTCATGAGTGACAAGAAGGAGATTTGGTAGCTATTTTTGACAGGTCAATCGACCGCGAAGACGCTCTTGATTGTTTAGTTCCGATCGAGCAGATTCATGATCAAACGTACTCCAGCCATGACCATTATGTATCTTTTTTTATATCTAGGATTACATTATTCAGTGCGTCCTTCCTTTTTTTTTTAAGACAGCAGAAAGATTCAACTGCTATTTCTAGCAGATTAAACGACCGCGTAGAGGTTCTTCAGTTGTGAACATAGATGGCGGTTTGTCTGTGTAAATATGTGTGACTTCGCCCACCCCGTTAATGGACCTGCTTTTTATTATTATTATTATTATTATTTTCCCCCTCTCTACTACTTGGCAAGTGGCCAAGAAGAACGACTAAACTTTTATACAAGAACCATGCGGCAACTACGCATGCGTCCAATGTTCCGAGACGTTTCTTCTCGTGTAGTGTTAGGAAGACGACGGTGGCAGTAGACGAGAAGGGTTAGCACCTCTATGACTATCGCCGCTAATAATAGATAAAGAGGGGCACAAGTGAGCGACGAGAAAGGAACTAACACTGATAGAATGACACAAAGGGTTCACGCGCGCGCGCGCACACATACATAATATAATACACACCTCCACTCCACACGCACGTTGTACGAAGTGAGAATCGTTGGTGCTCAAAGAAGTATACGAATCTTTTTTTTTTCTTCCCTTCTTCTCCCCTGCTGTAAACATCCTGGCCATTTATTTTGTTCAGTCTAAAGAAGAGAGAGTAAATAAACACCACCACCACAATGGAGACAAAGTAAAAATAATAAAAAGAAAAAAAATAAGAAGAAAGTAACAAAACAGACAATTCTAAATAAGGAACCTAACCGTTAATTGCCATTGGATAAGTATACAAGTAACAAAACTGACGAGGAATACTTGGGACTAAGCGAGGCGTAAAACAGTATTTTCTCTCCATCGACGTTGGCGACGGCGAAGAGGCCTCGCACTGTACTTGCCCTCACTACTCCCCCTCTCCTTCTTTATCTCTCTCTTATTAACTCTACTCCTACTCTACCTCCCTCCCTCGATATTTTCTTCTACTGTTACTATCACCACTGCACCCACCATTTATTCCCCGCCTCGCCCTTCCACACTAATCTGTTACCATTTACTTTATGTATTGCAATGAGACAATAAGGGCACACACTTCCAATCTAGTCTTTTTCTTCTTCTTTTCCCTTGACGGGGGAAACAAAACGTCAACAAACTAGTTTTTCTTTTTAATGCCTGATCTATTTTCAAAACCTACATGCATGCATGTATCATCAGTCCTCAAAGACCTCAACACAACAGAAGAGTTGTCTGCTGTACAATACACATTGAAAGTATGTATATGCATGTACAGATTATAAATGCACATAACTTGGTTCTATGTATGTCTTTACTTGTGTTTCTCAGAATCATATTGCTGTCCTCTTTCCAGTCGTTTACTCCACCTCTCTACTAGTTTCTTTCACATTATTTATTTTATTGTGACTGTTAAAAACATCAGTCTCCTATGTTGTAGCAATCTACTAGTTTGTTTAGTTGTTAGTCTCATTATTACAAAATAACATAAACGAAAAAAAAGAAATATATATATGCAAGTAATATTTGTTATATCGGCATAACTTAACATTATAAATGCTATCTAGACTAGATATGTGTGTAAATATATGCATGCAAACTATGTATTTATGTCATTAGTAAAGTATACTTTTCTCTGATGATATTAATTAGTAAAGGGTTTAAAGTAAAACTCTAGTTAAATGACATTGAACTAATATTTACGGAATTAGAAAAGCATAATAATAATAAATAGTTGTAAGCATCTATATTATTTGTTTGCATCGATCTATTTATGTGTTGTGTTATTGGAGATGATGATGGCTCTAGTAGTGTACATGACACCTCAATTAGAAGAAAAACAAATTCAATCGGAATCAAAATCTCCACTGGAATCCTGCAAACAACTGTCATCATATCGTCAACAACAGCAACGTGAAGAACAACAATTAAAAGTGAAAATTCTAGGTCTTTCAGGGGATGATAAAAAGAAAGTCAATTGTATTTGTTGCTGGACAGACGGAGGAAGATCACAAGTTCGTGTGTCGTGAAGCTGTTGAGACGAAGCGACACAGTAGGAACGTGTGAGGTGAGATTAGAAAAATACATAACAAAAACAAAACAAAACAAAAAAAAGACAAACGGTGATAACGAGAAAAGCAAGAAAACTACAATAAAAAAAGATTAAATTAAAGCAACAAAAGGGGAGGGGGGTACAAAAAGGAGGTGAAGTATTAGTATAGGTTGTAGAGGGGGTAGCAGTAGTAATAGAAGTAGGAAGAGGTGAGACGAAGAAGCATGCACCAGTCGTTAAGGTCCGTTTAGAATACCTCCAGTGTTTACTGCTACCACCACTATTTTGTTACTACTCTGGTGGTAACGTCTACTCTAACCGCACCCCTATTTTTTGCTACTACGTCGTAAGGAGTTGTAGTAGTGGTTGTGGGATAGGGAAAAAAAAACTATTGTAAAAGACCACCACCACCACCACCATCATCATCACTACGTCTTGCAATATTACTATTACTAACACCACTACTACTGCGACTACCACCGTTGTTACACCTACTACCACCACTACTACTTGCATTGGCACTACTACCACCACGTCTGGTCTGGTCCGTGTCATAGTAATAATATCCAGCAATACTACTGCTGCATTACACCATCATTGCATCTGTGAAGCCAGCAGGAGCAGTAGTAGTAGTAGTTGTAGTAGTAGCAGTAGTAGTGATAGCACCACTACTACTACTGCTGCTGCAGCCGTCAACTAAAGGCGATAGTAGCCTTTGGGGGGAAAACAAAAAAACAAAAAAAAAAATATTCAGTAACTGGACGGACGGACGACAACAACACCAGCGAGCAACAGCAAAAACGAAGGAAAAAGAGAGACAAAAATAAGGATATTTTAGTTTTGGAGTTGGAGGAGGGAGAAAAAAGAAAGGAAAATTAATAACAATCATAATAATAGTAGTAGTAATAGTAATCATCATCATCATCATAATAAGCATTGAACTACCAGTCATCTCTCTCCCCCCACTCCCCTCACCTTTCAAAACGTGATATTTGTTTTTTTTCTTCTCTGCTCTCTCGTCCACCCCTCCACCAAATAATCGCAACAAACAGTGATGTTTTCCACGTCCAGTGCAGCTAACGAGAGATTGACCTATGATTACACCTGCGAAGCCAACGTATCCAAGTGGCAAAACCTGTTCACTGCTTCCCTGCAAAAGGTGAGTTACAACAATCACATGAATTATATTTTTGTTTGTTTGTATGTGTGTATATATCTATATCTATATATCTATATGGGTTTTCTGCCCACCCATCCTCCCATTCTCGTTATCATACCTCTCATTTCTTTTTCCCTCCACTCACATACACACACACACCAAGTCTATTTTTATTTCATTTTTAAAATATACATTACACACTACACTGACATACACACACTCACGCATGTGTATGCTATGGTAGATTTAAGATTTACAATCAGATATACGTTTATATATACACACACATATATATAATGTGTGTATGTATGTCTGTAAATGCTTCGTACGATTGTATATGTTGCACTCATGTATGTCTTGTGTTGTCTACGAGATTGTAATATTGGCCATGTTGTGATCACTTATGATGGCTACTTTGTATATGTTGTACAGTTTTCTACACATTTCCTACCAAAACTGCATTCCTCGTGTGTCCTGATACATTCACGCAAATATACAAGATAACATTTGTCTATTTCCCATTGAATTTCGGTGCTTTTCGTTAATTCGATTAATTCCCCCTTTTAGGTGTCAATTGAAAAGGAAGTCTACAAAATAACCATTTTTAAAAACAAAATTGTAAATTAACTATTAGTCAAAACTTTTCCCCACTCTCTCCAATGTGAGGTGGTGTGTGTTTTTCTTCTCCTCTATGTACATAACTTTAATTTTGTTGATAGTTTCTATTATTTCATTCGCCAGAGGGCAACAAAATAAGTACCAGTCATATAAAATGATACATCTACTGACTACCTCTCTGCACTATGGCCTTCTGTCTTGTCAAAAGAAGTTCTATTATTTTCTGTCTTTGTTAGAAATCATCATTGTTGTTATTTACTTATTTATTTATTTATAACAAGTGTCTGTCCTAAACCCGAGATAATAATTCATGTCTTCCATGATAACTTCTCACGTTTGTGTATATAGTTCGGTTCAACTGTTGAATCATGACTTTCCGAGGTTTGCTTCAGTTTAATAACATAAATATGCCACAATATCATATCTTCTTGATCCGATCATTAACCTCATAATATACCTCGCCGCCAACAATGGTCACTATCATCACCAACTTACCAGTGACATTTTATCATCATCATCATCGTCATCCTCATTACTATTATTAAATGACATTCATTAGTAAACACTGCCGGCTGCAGTCTCGATCCATCTATTTTTGGAAAGGTGCAAACGACAGTGACTCTACATGGCCATTAAAAAATAATAAATAAGTAAACGAATTATTTTGCTCATGTTAGACAGAAACCATAAGTTTCTAGCGATACTGTCTTGTTAATAAAAAAAAGTAATAAAAAATTAGAAAAAAAGCATTGATAGTGGAGGGTATGTGAATCGGGTAGAGTTTACCCTATCTACAGCATCAGATTTTGTAACAGGGTCTACAATCCAGATAACCTTTTTAGAAAACCTCGAAATGTCAGGATAAGTTTTTATTTTTTTATTTTTTACTTACTCATTTCGAGAAATAGAACGTGAGTTGCTGACTTAGACCACGCTGATTAATAGAATTGTCTCAACAGATAGACTGAGGTCTTTTAACTTATTACTTACAAGTCCGGACAAAAACAAAAACAGTCAGTCCTACATAGCGCTTAATAAACTAATCAGTTTTGACAATGTAATTAAATTCTTTGTTTTTTTTTTAATCTGTTTCTGTACATGCATCGGCCATTTGTTTGCTGGGAATCATAATATCGAAAATTGAAATATTAATACATAACTGTTTTATTTCATTTGGCAACAACTTTTAATTGTTTTGTTACAAAGCCGTTTACTTTTCAAACAAGATTGTATTATTATTATTATTATTATTATCATACCCGCACTCTTCTCAAAATGTATTGCCTTGTGCCTGTATTATTATTATTATTATTATAGGCCAGTGGATATCACCGAACTGGATGCTTGATTATATCCCAAATTTGCTGTTTTCGCTCCAAATCTTGTCGGTTAATTTTGTTTTTCGCCCTTTTGAAGTGAAAATTATATACCAGTAAAATATTACCGACTCTGTTTACGTCATTCTCAGAACTATAACCTTATCCTTAGATAAAAATAATTATTACTATAAACAAAATGCACGTGGTGCTATAATAATTTCTTCTTCAAGTCCCGACCTGCTACCTTTGTTGGCCAATAGGTGAGTCCATTGGACAGGTGTCACTAGCTTTGAGACGCACGTTTTGTGTATAAAACGTGTTATATTAAGTCCAACTTCGTATTTAGATATATGTTTGCTGTAAGATATCTGTATTGATTCTGAAAATTACTTTTATTATTATTATGTCGAATTTCTCTGAAGAATGCTTCGTAACAACTTGATTATGGCAAGGGTCATTAACAATTTAATTAGTAACACGATACTTTGATAATCTATTTCCTGGATTTCTGTAATTTAACTTCGGCTCTTGTCACTGGACTCCACCCAGTGTCTCTTGTCCAGTCGCTTCTAATGAGTAACCAGTTTTCAATATTTGTGTATTGTTAACGTAAATGAAGTAATTGCTGCAGTATAGATTTTCCTTATGATTGTATCTTGTAATGTCATCAGGTTTGGGCTGACTAAGTTTCTATGATGTCAGCAGGCAGGCTTGGCTTGCTGGCTGGGCGTTAGTAATAGTTAAGAAGGGACGTGACTCCATCCATTAAAAATGTTTATCGCCCTTGTTTATTAACCCTTTGCAGTTTAAAAACAAATGGAGGAAATTGGTCTCAAAGACATAAAATAGTTTCTACGGTTATCCTTTGAATTTTACGGATGAGGTTTCGATTTCGCCCTTAGAACGTTTGGAATATGTTGAATTGAAATTATAATCGAAAATTCTACGTTCAGTAATCGCAAAATGTCATAAGAGAAGGCCAAATGATATAATAGTAAACTTGATTGCTTATATGGGTCATTGAGTATTAAGATATGTCAGTTACGCTTATTAGTTTGTCAAATGGCTTAGTCTCAAACATGCAATGGCTTTGATTTGGTTGTTTACGTTCTGATATCTTCTGACCTATCAAATTAGTTTGACCTCTTGTTTTGTTTTTTTTTCAACATCTGCCAATCCACATTTTGTTGCAAAAATATAATTTCTTAACGGAAACTTAGAACATTAAATGGGACCATTTCCCCATATTTTATTAGTAAACATTGTCGGCTGCAATCTCGAGGTATCTAATTTTGGAAAGGCAACTACATGGCCATAATAAATAAGATGAAAGCCATAAATTTCTGACGACACTGTTCCGTTAAGAAAAGAAAAAAATAATGTAAAAAAAAAGATTAGAAAAGGCATTGATAGTTGAAAGTGTTCTTTTTAAATCGTCCTGATCCGTGGTTTTCTTTCATTATTTACACGGTTTAAAATGGGACATAAATTGCAGATAAATTCTGTCTTTTCATTTTTTTTTAAACATCTAGTACTTCGTATGGTTGAATAACTTTTATAGGCCCTGAATGTTGCGGTTTGTATCAGATTTGAACTACATTGAATAGATATCCATTGATTTGATATATTAGCTTTGTGGAAGATTTGGTTAGCTTCTTTTTTAACTGTGATTTCGCTGGATTAGTGAACTTTAGTGTATTACTAGTAGAGATGACAAAACTCAATCCTGGCAGAATTTCATTTAGGTGTAGGGGTGGACAGAACAAAATATTTTGTACCTATGACAAACTATATAAAAGAAACAAAATGTTCCTTTAGAGAAGGAAGTTATAAATACCAGAACCAAACTGAGAAATAAAGTGAAACAATCACAAATCCATGAGATAGTCTAATGCAGAATTAAGTTTAACCTTTCTCAGTATTAATTATTAGATATTAATCAGCATTGTGTTATATATTCATAAATTTTGCAAACACCGACCCCCCCCCCCACATTAATAGCACCAATTATTTTTAAGTATTAAATATTAAACACTACTTGCTTAATATGAACATGAGATAGAATCATAAGCTTTATCTAGCTTCGAGCCTGCTGGTTCAAGGCTGAAATCTTCTTGGCGTTCATTTAATCTTTGTTTCTGGAACCAGTGAAATAATTGTCCCCCTCCCCAATCATCATTGTCTTTATGTTCTCTTTTCTGTGCTGGAATGGGTTTGAGAGATTTCTTGAGGTCAGATTCTATAGCTGAATGCTCTTCCTGATGCCAAATTGTTTCCAAGTGAAACATTTTATTCCTCTGCTAGTCTTGCATGTCAAACCACTGAGCTATGCATAGAAATGTCAATGCTGTTCAAGCAGTCTCAATACAAAGACATCATCATCATCACCATGTAACATCTGTTTTCCTTGATGACATGTGTTGGACTGTTTGACTGGAGCTGGTGAGCTAGAAGACTGTGCCAAGTTCTACTGTCTGCTTTGGCATGGTTTCTACGGCTGGATGCCCTTTGTAATGCCAACCTCTTTACAGAGTGTACGGGGTGCTTTTTTACATGACACCAGCACCAGCAATGTCACCAAGTAACTTGCAAGACAAGACCTTTCAGCTGATTCCTCAATGTTGAGATAAAACACTCATGCACTCACTTGTGTGTGTGTGTATTATATATAAAATAAGTGATGCCATGGCTATGTGGTTAAGAATTTTACTTTGAGACCACATGTTTTAGTGTTTATTCCCTCCGCATGGACACTGTTGGCTAGTGTCTTCAAGTATAGCTGTGGGTTACTCAATGCCTTGTGAGTGAAGCTTGATAGATGGAAACTCTAAAAAGCCTGTTGTGTGTGTGTGAATGTGTTTGTGTGTGTCTTTTCCTCTTGGCTTGTCTGTCCAAATTGTAAACAAAACTCATTGTCGTACATAGTGTCATTTGCTGACAACTCTCTACAAAAGCATGTATGGCCTTTGAACTTTTTTGTGAATTAAAGGACAAGGGGGAAATATCTTATTCGGATTGCTGATGGGAAGAGCATCTAGCTGTAGAAAAATCTAACTCAACAAGTTTTGTCTGCCCCGTGCGAGCATGGAAACTCATTGTTGCCATCATTTTACACTTGTATGCTGGTGAGGTTTGTTTACAATTAGCACACATTGTCAAGACAAGAGACACCCCCTCCACCTCACATATATATGCAACATGAAGCTACTTTTAGTTTGTCTTCCAAATTCACTCACAAGGCTTTGATCAATAGAAGACAATTGCCCAAAGTACCATGTGGTGGGACTGAGTCCAATACCATGTGGTTGCAAAGTGAATTTCCCAACGACACATCTCTGAATGGTAAAACATGGTGATGATGATATGTGTATGTGTATATATTTGTACATATATCTCAATATTTATATATAGAACCTATGCCAATATGGAAGTGGACATTAAATAATGATGGCGATTTATATGTGTGTATAATATATATATATATATATAAACAGGCTTCTTTACAATTTATGTCAGGCATTGGTCGGCCTGTAACTATAGTAAAAGACATTTGTTCAAAGTGTCACATAGTGGGACTGAACCTGAAACCATGTAGTTGTGAGGTAGAATTCTTAACCACATAGCCATGTCCTAACACACACACATATATATATGCTGCCTGACTGGCACCCATGCCGGTGGCATGTAAAAGCACCATTTGAGCGTGGTCAATGCCAGTGCTGCCTGACTGGTCCTGGTGGCACGTAAAAAGCACCCACTACACTCTCGGAGTGGTTGGCATTAGGAAGAGCACCCAGGTGTAGAAATTTTGCCAAATCAGATTGGAGCCTGGTGTAGCCTCCCAGCTTGCCAGTCCTCAGTCAAACCGTCCAACCTATGCCAGCATGGAAAGCAGACGTTAAACGACAACAATGATGATATATATATCATCATCATCGTTTAACGTCCGCTTTCCATGCTAGCATGGGTTGGACGATTTGACAGAGGACTAGTGAAACCGGATGGCAACACCAGGCTCCAATCTAATTTGGCAGAATTTCTACAGCTGGATGCCCTTCCTAACGCCAACCACTCAGAGAGTGTAGTGGGTGCTTTTACGTGTCACCCGCACGAAAACGGCCACGCTCGGAATGGTGTCTTTTATGTGCCACCCGCACAAGCCAGTCCAGGGGCACTGGCAACGATCTCGCTCAAAAATCCTACGGGAGCCAGTCAGGCGGTACTGGCAACGACCACGCTCAAAATGGTGCATCTCATGTGCCACCCGCACAAGAGCCAGTCCAGGGGCACTGGCAACGATCTATCCTTGGTTATTCTTTACTGCTTGCACCTTCAGCTGATGCTTTTTCAATCAGTAGTTACTTCTGCATACACATCACATATCCATATTATGCCAGTCGTCTTCCTGCTCATTTTGGTTAATGCCTTCCAAACTCAACCACTCCCTCAGTTCACTTCTTCTGTTCTGCTTTTCATGCAAGTTAGCATTACACATTCAACAAACCATACCTGACTCATTTCTTTCCACCTTCTGCGCATCTTTTATATTCTAATGTCTATCTCTCTCTACTAAGCAGCATCGGCATAATGCTTCTTTTTGCATCTAAGGAGAAATACTTTGTTATTGTTGTTTAGCTCCAAATCATCCTTGATTGGGCATACCTTTGCTCAAAAGCATTCCAGTTGTGACCATCCTGCTTTTTTAGGGATATCTCTGACTATATTATCTTATGTGTCTCTCCCTTTTTTCTAAAACAGGAGAGTATAATATGAAGGAGACTTGGTTGCTATATCTAGTAAGTCAAGCAACTGCTTGGACTCTCCAACATTCGCTTGAGAGACAGTTCTTCACACCTTTTTAAAGTTTATACATTTCACTGTAATCACCCTACAAGCCACCCAAACAGTTTAAGGATTTTATTTTACAGATGCTATTGCTAATTACATCTGTGTATTTTTTTTTTTTTAATCTAGAGAGTTAAATGACTAAATATTACTTTCCTCATTTGTGCAGGATATTATAAAATCTACCATCTACCTCATCATTATCATTTAACATCCATTTTCCATGCTGGCATGGGTTGGATGGTTCGACAGGAGCTGGCAAGGCCAAGAGCCACATCAGGTTCCATAACCTGCTTTGACTTGGTTTCTACAGCTATATACCCTTCCTAACACTGACCACTTTCCAGAGTGCAGTGGATGCTATTTTGCATCGCAGCAACACCAGTACACTCTCTGGCATTGAAAAATCTATTTTCATCATGATGAATTAGCTACATCAGTTTGCCATATCACTTATTCATTTCCTTTCTCAATTCCAAACTCAACATTACAGTATGTTCCCTCATAAAATTATCCGATTACTACCTAATCGAAGCACAACTTACTCAAGGTCAATTCACCACACACTATCTATGTTTTGATCTCTATGGTCAGGTTATTTGTCAGAGCTTTACTAATTCTACACTGACTACATATTTGTAACTAAAATCCATTTGATTAAGCTAAGCCATGAACAAAAACTGTCCATGTAGGTATGTTCTTCCTTATCTCACATACACCAAAAGCCCAACAACTTCCAATACCAGCAGTTCTCCTACAACAAGACACATAGAATAGAAGCAAGCTTCTTAACCACACAAGTGTGATTGTATGGTTAAGAAGATTACTTTCCATCCATGTGGTCTTGGCTCATCCTAGCAAGATGACTTGTCATGGCAGTGTTACTGTCATCACCCTCAATGAGCCTCTATTTTGGTTTCTGTCCTTATCAAACTCTAACTTTCCTCTCTTATGGGTATCTCTCTTCAACTTATGAAAACATGAGAACATGTCATATCCCCAAAGAATAATCCTCTACCAACCACAAGTGTATTACACTCACTTTTAATATCAAAGAGGCAATCTTGAAAAACTATTTTTCTTATATTTTTTGGTTTCCTTCTCCATGTAGTGGTGGTCAAATGGTCAACATTGAATCATTTCTATCCAACATCTACTTTCTCATATCATGCACCAGTACCTCTCTTATTTTTGAGCTCTTAAAATGTGATAATATGACTTGATGTCAGCTCAGGAGTAGCTATTAACTATATCTGTTCTCTTGGATATGAAATTTGTCAGCTCACTTCATTTGAGTGTGTGTGTTTTGATACATCTCTCACTCTCCCTTATCCTCATTTAGAGTGTAAAATGGTTCAATTATGTTTCCTAAATACCTCTGAGGCTGTATTAATTGCCTCTTCTCAACCATTTCTTACCAGGTATACTCCTTTGGATTATCTACTCACAACCTAGATATTTTTCACCAACCTTGCATTACATCTATGAACTGAGCTTCTGGAAATATCCTCCACTATGGTCATATTAAATGTAGTCTTATTCAATAGCATGCACTTTTGTGAAGGTGCATGACTGTGGTAACAGCATCTGGCTTGCAATCATGAGGTAGTGAGTTTGATTCCTGAACTGGGCTTTTTTTTCACATTGCTTCTGTTCACTCAGCTGTAGAAATGAGTTGCAACATCACTGGTACCAAACTGTATTGGCCTCTGCCTTTCCCTTGGATAACATCGGTGACATGGAGAGGAGAGGCTGGTATACATGGGCGACTGCTGGTCTTCCATAAACAACCTTGCCCAGACTTGTACCTAGAAGGGTAACTTTCTTGGTGCAATTTCATGGTCATATGTGACCGAAAGTGGTGTCTTACCCTATACAGTAGCCTCACAGCACAGAAATTATATGAATCAAACATGACTACAGTACTGTCTCTCCATTTCCTGCTTGTGAATGACAAAGCTGAAACTTGAAATGCTAACTAAGCATCGTGATTTCAAATAGTGATCGCTCATCTTGAATATAGTTAAGACCAGAGCCATCTTAGCAGCAATATAGCCCCCTAAGTAAATCAATGCATTGGGTCCTATGGTATTTATTATTTATTGACAACTAGCCAAAGCATACATATATCAGAATTGGGCTCCTAGACCCTTGAGGCCCCTCTCCGAACAACTGCCCAGTGTGCTCATGACTTGAGATATCACTACTTAGGACTACATACCAAAGGTGGTGGTAGTATGGCGTCCTGCACTGTAACAGCTTGTCACTGAATCCACCATTTGTTGGTGATTCCTTATCCCTGGTGGATGACACCATTGCACCACTCAAGTGACACCCCTCCAACCCGTGGGTCTGTTTGGGTAGTCATTGCTGGTGAGGGTTTTATGAGGTTGGAGTGCCCAAAGGGCATGCAGTGGGACTGAACCTGAAACCATGTGGCTGGGAAGCGAATTTCTTACCACACAGCCATTACTATACTTATTCATGTACAACACCCTCTTTTTCTCCCCAATTTTTAAACTCAAAAATTAGGGATGCACATTAAACATGAGAAGTAAATGTCTGCTTGTCCCATTTACACAGCAGTATTTGGGATGACATAACTGGAGATGTTATCCAAGCTGATCAAAGTGTTACAAAGAGTGTAAATCACAATTATAATGTCACATTTTTTTGCTATGATAGTGATGATATATGTCATGTTCGTTATTGTCTTTAGCATGCCCATATTGGAAATTGTATTGGTCAAGGTTGTTTCCTATTTTACTAACACATTAAAAAGATTCAGATGTAATGTGTAAAATTGAAATGATGATATGCACTTACATTGTTTATATGCTACTGTGTATCTTAGTTTGTCTATATACACTATTATAAGAGCATAGACTTATTAAAATTGATTTTGTTTCAATATCCACTATAAAAGGAAATAACACCATTGTGTTCCAGCCATAACCAGTCAATATATTGTTTAATATATATGCAATATCATCATCATCATCATCATCATCATCATCATCATTTAATGTCCGTTTTCCATGCTAGCATGGGTTGGACGATTTGACTGGGGACTGGCGAACCGGATGGCTACACCAGACTCCAATCTGATCTGGCAGTTTCTACAGCTGGATGCCCTTCCTAACACCAACCACTCTGAGAGTGTAGTGGGTGCTTTTTACGTGCCACCGGCAGTACTGGCAATGGCCACGCTCAAATGATGTTTTCTACGTGCCACCTGCACAGGAGTCAGTCCAATGTTTTGTTCACATGCCACCGGCACAAGTGCCACTAAGGCGAAGCTGGAAACGATTGCACTCAAATGGTGCTTTTTATGTGCCACCGGCATGGGAGCGAAACCGCTGCTCTGGCAGTGGTCCCGCTTGGATGGTGCTGTTAGCGCTCCACTGGCACAGGTGCCAACACACACACTCACACACATATATATGTATAAATGCTATAATGACTGGATGGTCATGTATAGGATGCTTTTGTGTTACTTCTCACAGCAAGTTATTGAATCACAGATGAAAGTTTTAGCAAATATATGTTCTTGTCATAACATATATATGCAAGCTATATATATATATATATATATGTAGCAGCAAATAAACAGATACTAAGTGTATTTCATTGTTTCACTTGTATCTATTTCAATTTTGCATTTATTTCTGAACCATTTCAACATATTAGTAAAATGGGAAACAACCTCAATGTGTGACAAAATACAGCAACATTTTACTCGCAATTCTTAGTATGAAATAGTCAGAAAGTAAAATTGGCATTAGTAGCAATGAAACGTTGTGTTTTGTTTTCATCTAAACTGAAATTCATACTACAAATTAGATACAATTTTCTGTGTCAACCCAATCTATGTCCTACAAAATGACATATGTAGCATTCGAAGGAATGGTTTTAAAAATGTCTTTTATGTTTTCTGAAAATTTAAAATGCTGTGTTTCAAGTTATTATGATTCTGAAGAATTTTTTTTTTATTAAAAACAAATTCTACCAGATCCTGAATGCTTAATTTTGTAACAAAAATCCAGTTCATAATAAAAAAAAAAGTGTTTAAGTTTTAAAAAATCCACACTTATACAATACTTTGTTTTCTTATGTCAACATAACCATGTGGGCATTACTATACTAACTGAATGTTAAAATTAAGTATAAACTTATTTTTGCTCATTGTTATTATCAAAATCAAAATAATTTTCTTTGACTTTGGGTGTACTTTTACAGCCTTCACAAGTAAATTTCAAAGGTCACTTTCAAATTTGCCTTTTGTTTTGTTTAGGATGTGTGAACTTTTTCAATGCTATTTTGTATAGCAATTATAATAAATCTAAGCTCCTTTTTCAATATATTGTAATTTTAAAGGAAAGTCAGTGCATATTATACATTAGAGTTATTTTTCCAGGATTTTATTGCCCATAATTCGTAATGCACATTATATACCTGAGTGTGTAGAATTGGAGGCAGCTGTCAGATTTGCAAAATCATGAATTTGTGCCTGGAAAGTCTTGCTTCAGTTTTGTTAACAGAGCAATGTCTTCTGTGACTGTAGTGATCTATATATGAGAGACAGTTTTTAAGTACGGTGACGACACAGGAAGGCACTGTCTGCTACTTTTGTTTTGGTGCTGTTTTTCCTTTGATTTTTTGCTTTTCTTCATCAACAAACCTCAGCTTCTCCACTCATCCTTTTAAACCCTTGTTTAGTTTCAGACTCCATCAAGAACAACTGCCTTTCAGTGTTCATGTGAAGAGATTTCATATCTTTCTTGCAGACATCCTTGAAACAAAGATGGTGTGTCCTGTTCTTCTCATACAGCAAATTTTTTGGATCCTCTCATTTGCCATGCAGTGTACAAGGGCCAACTAGCAGAGGTATCATTGTTGCAGTAGATCGAGGGGACTGGGTATGTGCATACAAGCCAGAACCTCGTTGCTGTCTGTCCATTTAATACCCAGGATGTGTTTCAGACTTTGTGGAAGACATTCAGATTGTATGAAGAAAATGCTCTTGTATGGAGTAAGAGCCTTTAAGTCTCACTAGTGTTCAACACTGTGCTGAGGATGCTGGCTCTATTGACTGCAACCATTAGTTTACTGTTCTCCCAGATTCTCATTGTCGGCTTAGTCAGCATTCAGGCTACTTTTCCAAAATGTTTGTTGATCTCAGACCCTTGAGAGAGAGTGAGAGTTTGTCCATACTATGGTGAAACCATAGTATGTGAACTTGTGGATCACCTCCAGCTTGCAGTTGTTAATGGTAATGGTAGAGAAGTGTTCAACATCTTGACCCAGCTTTTTGTCTTCAGATTGAAGGTCAAGCTAAAGGCTAGACAGTCTCTTGTGAGAATGTTCATGATGCTTTGCAGTTGCTGCATCATCTACAAACTGTATGCCACTGGTGAGTACTTCACATACTCTGGGTTTTGCTTTCAGTCAGGACAAACTGAGCAGTTTCCTGTTTGATTTTCTATGAAAGTAAACACCATCAGTTGATGTTCAGAAAATATGCTTTAGCATGACAACAAAGAAAATGTCAAAGAGGGTGGGAGCAAGTACACAGCCCTGTTTCACTACACTGTGAATACTGAAGGATTTCAAGGAAGAGCCATCAAACTGAATGATGCCCTTCATGTCTGTGTGGAATGACTGAACACCCATTCTTGGCATTCTGTCTTCGCAAAGATTTTGTACAGGCTCTACTCACAAGTTTGAATGCCTTTGTGAGTTCAATGAGAGGCGCAAAGTGGTGGTACAACAGGATGATCTTTACGTATGAATAAATATGGAATTAAAAATGTTGTCACAAATGATTGCTTCAAACTACTGTGTGAAAAGAAACTTTAGCATAAACATATGTATATTCATATATCTGTATTTATAAAATGCAGATGTGAATTTGAGGGACAGGTGTAATAGAAATAAAATAAAGACGGCATTAGGAAGGGCATCCAGCTGTAGAAACCATGCCAAATCCGACTGGAGTCTGGCGCAGCCCCTCAATTTACCAGCCCTGGTCAAACCATCCAATCCATGCCAGCGTGGACAATAGACATGATGATGAATTTCATTCAATCTTAAAGCCAATTTAAGTGTCAAAATTTTATCAAAAAAATTAGCACTCACACAACAAAGAAGAAAAATGTAATTGATTTACATTAGTTGAAACTAATCAGTTTTCTATGTAATCAAGTTGATTTAAGAAAAAGTATGGACCCAGGGTGGTCAAACAAGATGCCTTGTGGTATCTGTTTCACTCATTTGTATTCTGACAGAAATACTTGCTATGATACTGGTCCCTGACTGTATCAGCCCATGTTTGTGATCTTTCCCTTGGAAAACATTGTTGATATAAAAAAGGAAGACATATGCTTTGGTAACTGCCAGTCTTCATCATCATTTAATGTCCATGTTTCAAGCAGGCATAGATTGGACATTAGGCCAAGATTGTATTATGCTCCAGTGTCTGTTTAGCATAGTTTCTACGGCTGGATATCTTTCCTAGTGCCAACCACTTTACAGTGTGTATTGGGTGCTTTTGTCTTTATTCCACGTGCACTAGCGAGGTTGCCATGCAATATGTAAGAAGATTATGAACCCCGAGTGTGTGTGCGAGAGGGAACTTTATGCTTGGAAAATAAGGAGGAGTGAGGGAGAAAGCATGGGAGAAAAGGACTGAAGCAGAACAAGTTTCTTGTTGCAAAGTAGCTACATGACTACCCATATTTTAGAAGGGAGGTTGAAGGGGAGGGGGACCTCAAAAGTGATATGAGTGGTGATGAGACCTGTGCATAAAGTGCAGATGACTGATCAACACAGACTGACAGGCTCTTCATACATATCAGTCTCATCAGTAGTAGTAGTAGTATTTAATTAAAAGAGAATTAAACTAGAGCTTATTAGATTTATCTTTAGAAAAAGTGAATGGAAATAGATAGAAAATTACTTGAATATCACACTGGTATCAACACACTGATAATTATATAATCATCCATCACCATCATTTTTACATCCACTTTTATATAGTAGCATGAGTTAGATGAAACCTACTGATGCAATTTTCTTTGGCTGGATGCCTTTCTTGTTAGCAACCCTTGTTTTTGAAGTAAGGTCTGTGTCATTCCACTGATTGTCACACATCAAAATCAAAGAGCTACAGGGCATATTATTTTTGAGAGATATGAACTAACATCGCTGGTACTCAGATGGTATTAACCCTGTATGTACTGTATTTATTTGTGTTTTTTTCAATTAATTTTAAATATAACAAAGAATATAGTAAAATATATATGTATATATGAATATATATGTGTATATATATATATATATGTGTATATATATGTATATATGTATATATATATGTATACATATATGTATATGTATGTATATATATGTACCGGAGTAAGCACATGAAATGTGCAACAAGGTGGAAAAAAGAGTACTCAAATACCAGAGGTAGAGTAATATGCTTTATTTAAAAGCAGCAGAAATATAACAAAAAAACCCTTACTCAGAGTTTCACGTTCCCGTTCATCGGACAGTTTTGTTAGAAATGTATATGTATGTATATATGTATATATATATATGTATATGTATGTATATATATGTATGTATATATATGTATGTATATATATGTATGTATATATATGTATGTATATATATGTATATGTATATATATATATGTATATATATATATATGTATATGTATGTATGTATATATATGTATGTATATATATGCATATATATATATGTATATATATATATATATGTATGTATATATATCATATATAATCATCGTCATTTAACAGTTGTTTTACATGCTGGCATGTGTAGGATGGTTTAATAGAGAACTGGCATCCTGCACTGCTGTGTCATGTTCTGATGTCATCTTTGGCATAATTTCTGTGGCTGGATGCCCTTCCTGTCACCTGCCTTTACATATTTCCAAGCAAGGCAACATTTCTTCAAGGCCAGACATGTTTTCATTGAATATTGGAAATGAATGACACTACTTGTTATGATAGTGATGTTCATTTACAACTGTTATGCAATAATCTCAAGCCAAGGAGAGACAAACACACGCATATTCACAAACATACATATATATGTACATATACATCGGGCTTCTTTCAGTTTCCATTTATCAAATCCACTCGAGAAATACAGGTCGTCATCAACTTATGACCACAATTGGTTCCGACTGACTGGTTGTAAATCGGCCTATAGGTCTGCATAGGTTTGTTTTATATTTTTACATTCTCCAAGGTACATTCTCAGGTAAAAATCACATACACCATTCTGTATTATACTATTATACTGGCATTAGTCAAAAATTTCAGAGTCTCAAGCAGTGTTCTTATAAACAAATACGAAGTTGCCTCAATGTCTCCACGACAGGATATTCATCCAGCACTTGGGATAACCACAGTGGCAATCGATAACCAAACTTAGGGGAAGCATTTGTTAGCTGACATCATTCATAGACAGTAAGAAAGTAAACCCATTAGATTTCAACTGGACTATTTATTATTGCTGCTGAGAGCTGGTGCACCAGTCATTGTAAAGTCGATCGGTTGTAAGTCAGACAGGTCATAAGTCGACAACGATTTGTAATATTCATCATCATCATTTAACGTCCGCTTTCCATGCTAGCATGGGTTGGACGATTTCACTGGGGACTGGCAAACCAGATGGCTGTACCAGGCTCGAATCTGATCTGGCAGGGTTTCTACAGCTGGATGCCCTTCCTAATGCCAACCACTCCTAGAGTGTAGTGGTTGCTTTTTACGTGCCACTGGCATGAATGCCAGTCCGGTGGTACTGGCAATGGCTATGCTGAAATGGTGTCTTTTTATGTGCCACCTGCACAGGTGTCAGTCCAAACAGACACGGTCAATCCAGGCACTGCTTTTCAAAAGTAGAAGCATCTATTTGCATCAGTTTATCACCTATTTATTGATAGTCGCACATTTTGATTGTATATTAGTAATGGTAAAATGGAGTGATTGTTTTTTTTTTTTTTAAGTAACATGTTACCATGTCCTTGATATTTGAGACGTAGGCAGTTGTTTATGAATGATGTGTCATTGTCTTCTAATAATTAGTGGTTATAGAACAGAGCATGACATACTGCCATACATTTTGTTTGTTGTGTTTGCAAATTCCAAATCTTTATAGATTTTCTTTTTTCAATCCAATTGTGGATTTCTCATTGAGTTTATTTGAGTTATTTGAGTATATTTGACTAATTTCATATCTTCAAATATGTTACCATTCAGGAATGAAGCTTTTGATATTTTGCTGTTTTGTTACATATGTTACTCGGTTAACCAGTTCGTTATGTAATCAAAGGGGAAGGTAACAAGTAGAGCAGCAGAACACTTGTTAGTAGTTTGCTGCTATTAAATGCAAATTCTGAGGGCAAGATAACTTCAAAGCGCTGGGTTTTTTAAAAGGAAGTTATACTAACTATACTTTTATACCAGTAATGTCTTTTATGTCATGAACATGGTACTATGAAGAAGATACTGTGCCACCATAGTGTCCCATAGAAATGTGTCTCTCTAAGAAAGAAAATGCACAAGCACTATTTCTTGAAGTTTGTAATTCAATTATTTATTGAGAAAATTTTAAATCAGATCAGAGAATATTTCCTTTTAATAAAATTTCAAAATTCAAATTTAGTTACACATCGAGGTATTTAGTAATGATTATGGTTAACTACTACAGCCTTGTCCATTCATATTATTTTAAATTCTTTTTAGTTAGGAATTACACCATCTGCTTTTGTTTCCTTAGGTAGCATTCTTTTAAAGGTGTGATTAAATGAGCTGAGTTCACTGTGTTTTAGGTATACATTTTATTAATTTCTGTGTCTGAAGTATGTAGCTGACTCCTCTCTTTCGTGTGTGTGTGTGAAATAGTTTATCTTATAGAAAATTATGCTTTCACCTCATTTATTTCAAGAACAGATCTTCTTTGAAGATTCATTAGAAATAGAGATTAAATATTAAGTTTACCTCCGGAGTTGACTTGATCACAATGGATTTTCTTAGATTAAGTGGTATCATCACCATCATCATGCCTTCCTTTTCCACACTGCTTCTCATGAACCAAGTCACCTCTTATTTCGAATTACGGCTCTCAACTAGACAAATTGAGGACTACATGACCACATTTTGCATCTGCATTCTACTCATGGTATGTTTTCTGTAGTTGCATGTCCTTCCTGTCACTGATGTTAGAGAGGGTGCCTTATCCTCTGTACATTAGGGAGAAGAGAAAGTGATGAAAGAGGATCATCATCATCATCATTCAACATCTGTGTTCCATGCTAGCATGGGTGGGACAGTACCACAAGAGTCGGCCAGGCCGAAGCCTGCACCAGACTTCTGTGACTGTTTGGACAGGATTTTTACAGCTGGATGCCCTTCCTAACATCTACCACTTAATGCTTTTTATGTGGCACAAGCACAGATGAAGTCAGTTTTGGTAAAGTTTTTACAGCTGGATACCTCTCCAAATACAGTGTGGACTGGGTGCTTTTACGTGGCATCTGTATTGACAGGGTCACCAAGTACCTAGCATGACAAAAACGTTTAAGGAATCATTGGAGGAGCTGATGATGAAATGGTTATAGTGAGACAGATACAGGTGTCTTACTGTAGAGGAAGTACAAGGTTACCTGGCCGAAGAAAGAAAGATCAGGGAGGAAGACAGAAACAGGTGTGTTGCCAGAAAGAAAATACATGGTTGCCCAGCCTGAGGGAATTGAAGGAGAGAGAGAGAGAAAGAGTGTGAGTGGGAGACCGCAGGATGGAAATGGTGGCAAAATGCCAGGCATGCTCACAAGGAATAGGGATCAGAGTATAAATAAGATGGTTGAGTAAAGGAAGAGAGAGATATAAATAGTGGCAAGTGCCAAGGCACACCCTTGAGGTTCAAATGCCATCATAGAGCAAGAAAGTCATTGGGGAGAGTAATGGAAGAGAACCAGGATGATGAATTTAATATAATTTTTTATACATTATATTTAATTAATCTCCCCCACCCCCTTCCAACAAGGTCAGTATCAATAATACTATTTTGGGAAGAATTTTTTTTTTTTTTTCGACTAAATTAGATTGTGTAAAAATAAATGATGTATTATTTTGTTGTGTAATGTGACATAGAAAACCTATTATTCCTTTTTAATGTTATGGTAAATAGATTAAGTTCTAAAGATAGCTGTACTAGTGTAAGATTCTGTGCTGTTTACAAGCTTATTTTGATATATAATTACTGCTGGTTATGGCTTGCTGTGTTGGTTTTGAATTGAAAGCAGAAAACAAAAAAGTGTAAAAGCATACTTTTTTATTTATTTATTTTTAAAATTTTATTTTCATAAAAACAGTTTAGTAACATTTGGAATGAAAGAGCTTTAATAAAATGCCTCTTTGAAGATGCTTGTTTGTAAATTTGAAATTTTAAGAATTTTAATTATTGATTTTGAAATGGCTATCCTGGATGAACATAACTGTTAGCATCTGGATCATTATATTGTTGCCATCATCATCATCATCAATGATATTGCGTATGGTAGCGCTATTCATATTTCAATGAATTCATATTTTATCTTTTACCGGTTTCAGTCATTAGACTGCAACCATGCTGTGGCATGCTTTGAAGGGTTGTAGTTGAACAAATCAACTCGTGTAGTACTTATATTTTCCTTAAGCCTGGTGCTTATTCTATTGGTTTCTTTTTGCTGAATTGCTAAGTTCCAGCGACATAAACAAACCAACACTAGTTGTCAAGTGGTGGTGAGAATAAACACAAAGACACACACATATAAATATATGCACACGCACACACATGTGACAGGCTTCTTTCAATTTCTGTTTACCAAATCTATTCACATGACTTTGGTCAGCTTGGAGCTATAGTAGAAGACACTTGCCTAAGGTGTCACAGAGTGGGACTGAACTCAGAACCACATGGTTTGAAAACAAGCTTCTTACCAAACAGCCACTCCTGTGCTTTGTAGATAATTCATACAATTTTAACATCAATTATTATCATTTCTGTATTATTTGCCTCATTTAAGTTTGTATCTTGCTACATAGGTGTTGTGTCAAGTCTGTGGAAGAATCTGTCTACTGTGTCTGTTTTGCATTCAGGCTGGTGGTGATGGATGTAGTGTTCTACTCTTCGTGAGATCATATTTAAATCAAGATTTAGGATATCTTGACATCTGGATTACTTAGGATTATTTCTCTTTCCATTTGATCAGACGTGTACACAGAAAAGAAAGTCAATGCAAAAGAAATTTATTTATAAATTAAATGTTGCTTTTTTTTGTCTCATGTGAGTTGAGTTTATAGAATTTTATTTAAATTGTAATATGTCAACTTATCTTGGCACTGTTTCCATTTGTAATTCACTATTTGTAGGTATTTTTATATTCATAAACTTTACAGAATTTTGGTACCAAACTACTATAATCGCTATCTAAATTCAGATAAATTCTCACTATCTCCAAATCTTTAGGCAGCAAATGTCTTTGATACTGAGTTTCTGTCGAACTTTCCCTCTTTATTTCTTATCTATTTTACAAATATAAACTTTGCATTGCCCTTATTTTTGTTTCTAAGGACCAGTAGGTCATTTGACTTCACTGTGTTTTTGTTTTGTTTTTGTTTTTTTTCTCAAAAGATCTTCATATGCAAGAGGCATCAAAATTCAGTTTTTATTATGTTGTTAATCTTCTATTAATAAAAAAACATTTAATGTCACCTCAGAAGTAACAAGTTTAGAAAACTTTACTGATTACATTAGCAAACACTTATTTGGAGAGTAGGCATTTTGCACTGGTTATGGACATAGAATAAAGAATGAAGAAAGGTTTAAGGAGCTGAGAATTCAATAATGGAAATTAAAAGTTATTTATAACCTTAACATTAGACTAATCTGTTTTCTAATTAGTTACTCATTCAGTTGAAGTAGAAAGCCAGATCAACTTTGTTATCATGAATGAAGTTATCCATAAGTTGCAACCAGCTTGTAAAAACTTCAAAATAGATTAAGAAAATTAAGATTAACTACTGAAAGTGGTCTAAAAATATTTTGCACTTATATAAATTCTTTGCTCAAGTTTTGGGCCAATAATTCTTTGTTTTTCTTTTTGCAATTTTTCCATATCAATTTTAGTGAGATTGTAACCTATTTAAATTTCCATTTTACACAGAGAATGTTCATTAATATAGGACTCTAGTTGATAGTAGCTGATTAAAAATGCAACAGAAAATTAACAAAATTCCATGTAATATTGGGTATAGTTTATAAATAAATCAGGTGTAAAGTTGGATAAGCAATTTTGTCATAAAAAGGTTAAAAGAAAATAACTTTCCATTTGTTCTGATCAGAAATTATTTTAAAAAAGTGACTGTATTTGATGGTATATAATATGCACTCCCCCCCCCCCCCAATGTCTCAAAAAATCCTCCTGTGTCCTATATGCAAAATTAGGCCTCCCAGAGGTTAATTCTGTCCCTGACACTTTTTTTGAATAAGTGCTGCTGAAAATAGGGTGTATCTGATATTCTTGTGCATCTTTTATGTCACCAAATATGATACTGTTTTTATCAGCTTATATTTTTCTCACATTTAATTTGAAAACATACTTATTGGCAGCAATTAATATATTTAAAATAAACCATAAAATAATTATCTCTTCTCAGTGTATTAAACCTCATGTCTTAGTTAATTAAAAGCAAAGTCAGTTGCAGTTTGTTTCTGATATTGTGTAGCCCTGAGCTAGCATTGATCAGGCAGGGCTATAATCAAAGGAACACCAGCCAGGACTTATTTGTCCAGTGTGGCCCTTGTTTTTAAAGCAGTGCAGTATAATTTGAGGGATATTTGGTTGCTATTTTTAGCAGTTTGAGCAACTACACAGAGACTTTTTGTTATTGTTGTTTAGTCCCAAGTTGATCTCAGTTAAGCAAGTTCTATGATAAAAGGCCTTTCAGCCATGACTATTCTGTTTTCCTAGAGGCATGAGAGACTTTTTTTTAGTTAATTCTGTTCTAATAGATGGCAAGGAGTGATTTGAAGGAAATAGAAGATTCAGTGACTACAAAGAGCCCCCAATTATTACATATGGTGTTTTATTGTGCAGATGAGAATATAGATGTTAGTGAATATTAGTATATCTACTGATGCATATTAGGTCACAAAACTTATATATAATTCCTTTAAATTAGTTTATAATCTTTTCAAATTCTTCAGCTTCTCTCCTACTGTATTACATGTCTTCTGAAATAGAAAACATGCTTTTCTATGTCAGTTCATAAAACTATTCTCCCTCCTGATTATTCTCCAAGTTTTTGCTCTCATTTTTAACATCTCCAGAATGATAGAAGTTGTTATATGTCTTGCTAACAACTTGCACATGCAAGTGCTACCAGTCGAGAACTCCACATACCAGAAGCCAGCAAGTGCATGGGGTCATCAGGAGAGAATGTGCACCGTTTCGGGGCCTCCTCTCGACGGCATCAATGCGCACCAGCCCCCCTCACGGATATGAGGCTCTGCTTGCTAGATCAACTGGTTACTAAAAAAAAAGCTCAATATTTCTCTAGCCATTGCTCATCTTCTCTTTTTAACTAAATCCAGTGGCTTAGCCTTCTCCACTGTAGTTTGGATATCACTCATGGTGGTATTTACCGTACAGTGAGTTAGGCCTAACGATAACAGCAGTCGTCTCACACTGTGTCCTACAAACCCTCTACATCCAACTTCCAAATAATTTGAATTCTTTATTAATTTAACCCTTTAGCATTTAGATTACTCTGTTAAATAAAATGCTTATTTATTCACATTGTTCTGAATTAATAATGCATTATCTTGAAGCTTTGAGATTTCTATGGTATGATTGTTTATTTTTAGAGTGATATTGTTAGGTAGGTGTGAGAGGCCAGTTTTAGCATAAACAGGTAGGAATATTTGGGCCTGATATGTCCAGTATAAATGCCAAAGGTTAACGACAACTAGTCTAGTTTCTACTGATCTACATCAACTGGCAACCTTCTCCTTTATGTCACAAACAGATTGTTGCAAATCATGAAATTTTTCAGAGAAACAAAGGTTATTAAACTTTAGACACTTTTGCATATGAATCAGTCTCTACAAACTGTTTGCTTTCAGTTAGATAAGCTATTCAGTAATTCTATGTGGATAACGTTCTTTATTCTCTTTAGTCACCCACACGCCTTTTTCTTATCTTTTTACCTTTAATTCCATGCTTGTTTTTCCATGACACTTTTTCTAAAACTTCACATTTATCTACTGTATTAACTAAAGTTTCATCTTCAAGATACACCTTGAGTACTTTTTAACAGTGACAACATGTAAACTATATCAGCAAAAAAAAAAAAAGAAAGCGAGAGTGAATACTTTATTCATTGACCAACAAACTTTGTTCTTCCATTGTCTATTTTAACATTGTTTCATCACCTCTGAGTTACTAAGAATAAAATTAGACCTACTGAAAAGCTAGCAGTGTTTTACTATCTATCTTGTAGTTTGTATATTCAGTGTCAAACAGTATTTTACTGTCATCTAGATTGTAGCTTTATCTTTTATTTTTTACTTGTTTCAGTCATTGGTCTATACCCATGCTGGGGCACCACCTTGAAAGGTTTTAGTTGAACAAATCAAACCCCAGTACTTATTTCTTAAGTTTGGTACTTTTTCTATTGGTCTCTTTTGCCAAACCACAAGTTACAAGAACATAAACAAACCAACAATGGTTGTCACATGATGGGAGTACAAACAGACATGAATACAGACACACACATATACATGTAAATATATTTATACAACTGGCTTCCATACAGTTTCTGTCAACCAGACTCACTCAAAGGCATTGGTCAGTCCATGGCTATAACAAGACACGTGCCCAAGGTGCAGCACAGTAGGACTGAACCCAAAATCATGTGCTTGCAAAGTGAGATTCTTAACCACACAGCTTGTATAATCTATATATATAAAAATGAGAATGTGTGTCTGTCTGTCTGTCTGTCTGTCTGTCTGTGTGAATCCCTAAAACTCGAGAACTACGCAACCAATTTCATTCAAATTTTACACATGCCTTACTTAGGGTTCCAGTTGTGTTTTAGTCAAAAAAAATTATTAACTTCTTGCAGAGTTCGAGCACACGGCAACATAATATCTCCTCCACTATTTAAGTATTACGTGTCAAAAGTGAAACAAAAACACTCATGTCAAATACTTTCACTTTAAAAATGAAACTATTCCACTAACTGAAACAATCACATTTCGATACTGTAGTGACAGATACTTTCACAGAGAGAGAAAGAGAGAGACAGAAAGAGAGAGAGAGAGAGATGTATATGTATACATATACATGTATATGTACACCATTTCGATACTGTAATGACAGATACTTTCACAGAGAGAGAGAGAGAGAAAGAGAGAGAGAGAGATATATATGTATACATATAGATGTACACGTATATGTATATATATATAGATCTATACATACATGTATATGTATACATATGTGTAGATGTACATGTAATATGTATATATATATACATGCATACAGATATCTATACATATATACACCCATCACACACACATACACATGCACACAAACACACACATTAGTCATTTGTTTTCTTATCCAAAACTACGTCAAAAGTACTGAATGGATCTTTATGAAATTTGGAAATTATATTCTTTGCATAACGGCCATAACTCCCATGAAAATTCATATATTTTTGATGTTGATGAAATTTTAACCCAAACATAACAGATGAGCATTATTTAGAAAATGATGTCACACGTTATCGAGGCTACCATTCTTTCTGGATGTGCAAAAGGGGATGACGTCTTTATTCCAAGAATTCCTCTTACTCCATCAGGAGCAGACATTCCTTTTACATTCAGAAGACTACAATTCCCCCTTCGTGTGACTTTTGCCATGTCCATAAACAAATATCAGGGTCAAACACTGTCTGTAGCTGGTCTTCTCTTGGAAGAGCCCTGCTTCTCACATGGACAACTGTATGTTGGCTGCTCAAAAGTGGGCAGCAACAAAAAACCTATTTGTATATGCTCCACAAGGGAAAACAAGGAACATAGTTTACAATGAGGTGTTATAATCACAACAGCAAGAAAGTATGTACATGATCACCTTCTTTTACAAAACTTCATTGACTTTCATATATTTATATTGATATACATATATATACGTGTGTTATATACATCTCTATATATAAAGATGATGCCTAGTCTAGACAGCGTTTTTAGATTTCATTATTCTCTTTAACCTGGGCAACGCCGGGTATTTCTGCTAGTAATGTATAATATTAAGGCGGTGTGCTGGCAGAAACATTAGCACACCGGGCGAAATGCTTAGTGGTATTTCATCTGTTTTTACGTTCTGAGTTCAAATTTTGCCGGGGTCGATAAATTAAGTACCAGTTACGTACTGAGGTCAATCTAATTGACTGGTCCCCTCCCCCAAACATTTTGGACCTTGTGCCTAGAGTAGAAAAGAATAATGTATAATAGTATTTTTGTCAACCTTTTTATATAGTAAAGAAGAATTTGAGTATGAACTGTATATATATATATATATATTTTCATTCTCTTACCATTGACCTAACAAATCTATGTGTATGTATATGATGTGTATCTGTGTACATATAGATGAATAGACCTGTGTATGAATAGCAATGTACATATAAAGATAATTGTGTATATATACATACACACACACACTGGAGTACTGGAGTAAGTTTGGGATCTCCAACTCATCAGGTTCTGTTGAACCATCCATCCAATATCACCATGGAAGGTGGACATAAAATTGATGACACACACGTGTGTGTGTGTGTGTGTGTGTGTGTCTCCATGTATTCTCTCCTCATTCCTTTCTGTAGAAGAGCTTAGACTTGAAACCTCAAAGACTTTCTCATTTTTCCTAAGCATCAAACTAATACACTGTATTTGTAGTTCTTTCACTTACCTCTGTCTTGTGTCTTGTACAATTTCGAACAATACATACATATATATATATATATATGATGAAAGCGGATGTTCAGACGTTGGGCCTCACTGAAGAAATGGCAAAGGAACAGGGGTTGTGGTGATTTGCTGCACTTAAGAAGATGCACTCATGCTGGTGCAGCATAAATGCACCGGTGCCAGATGCATGTAAAAAGCAGCCAGCACAATCTGTTAAGTGGTTGGTGTTAGGAAGGGCACCCAGCTGTAGAAACCATGCCACAACAGACAATTGGAGTCTGGACAGCTCCCCAACAAGCCAGCTCCATGTCAAACTGTCCAACCCATGCCAGCATGGAAAACAGGTGATGATGATATATGTATATGTATGTATAATATATATATATATATATATTTAAGAAACGGGAAGGGTATTCAGCTTTAGAAAATCTGCTTAACCATAAACATACAAGCTACAGCTATCTGGCCAATCACCTGGGTAAATTGTTTGCTTAAAAGGAAATGGCATCACTTTTTGGCCACCTCAACTATTGCATAAGCCACTTTTTTTTATAGCACTAGATCTTTTTCCAACAAAATTCGGTGACTAAAGAATGAATGCTACAGACTTATCATTTTGATTAAGACTATCCTTGGTAGCAGTCACAGGTGTGTCCATTTTGGTGGTTAATGGTTTGTTTATCTACTTTAGCATTGACAAACTTCCATAATTGCTGTTTTTAAGTGATTGCCATTGTGGCTTCCTTTGAGAGCAGAATTTGAGCATTGATCAAAGGTCTCATTCTTTCAGAGAAGCAAGGAACCTATCCAGAATAGTAAGCAAACAGATTTGTCATATAAGATAAGGATTATTTATTAGTAAGCATGGACCTTTCTAGAAATGGAGTTAAATGGGGGTAGGGGGGAGACAGTCAGGGTGCAATTTGTTATGGTTAATATGATAACCTAGAATACAGATAGATTTAGTTGAAAATTTACATCTATCATTATTCAGTATCATATTAGATTTATGAGCAACTTTTTAGAATTCAGATGTTGATGTGTTTCTCTTTTGTTTTACTAAATATGGTGACATCATCTAGACAGGAATACGTGCCTTCCAACTTGTTTTCATGAATAAGATTGCCTATAATGCAACGCAAATTGTTAGACTGAAACAAATAAGCTTAAACTGAAGCATGTGACTGTCTGTCTGAAAAGTAGTAGACACTGAGGTGGTGGTTTGGTAGAATTAAGTAGAAAAATGGTATTTAGTTCAAATTTTGGCAGGTCACCTTTAACCTCTCAATTTTGTGAGTTTGATAAGACAAAGTAATCAAATATGGAAGTTAATGTAATCAACTAGATCAGTGGTTGTCAACCATTTTTTGCCTATGGACCCACTTAATTCATGTCTTACTCAGTTGGACCCCCATAGGCATTCGATCACTTTCAAAATCCTATTATATTTTTATTATTAAATATTATTAGGAATTGTATAAAACAAAATTTTTTTTTTAATATTTTGTGTACTGTAGAAGTATAACCAATTTATTGCACACAAACCTTAGCAACAAAAATCTTATGCAGGCCCTGATTGAGAACCACTGAACTAGATTCTCTACCCCAGATATGTGGCCTTGTGCCTCTGTCACGTATCAATATTAGTAAACATTATCTTATGCCTTACATCATACTCCACTCACACACAAAAGGACCTGAATTTTTGGTATCACGTACAACAGTTCATTGACCTTCCTACCATATAAACATCAAAGCAAATCAAAGCACTTACACATATAACAATTTGTCACTAATAGGGAATTTTGTCTAAATTAACAAACTCCTGTAATGAGTATAATTACAAGATATAAGATTTATCATGAACAATACTAGTCTTGCTTGATTCCTCCTCTGGCTCTACTTTACCAATCTAAAGAATATCAACTCAAAATCAAAATGGCACTCCTCATCATGAATGGGTGTACACATTACATCCATTTCTACCTACACAGAAAAGCAAGAATGTTGAAGTGAGATGGTAATTTCTTGTATGAGGAGCCAAGTTCATGACTGTCAAACCACTCATTTCTTGCCATTATATCAAGATGCATTTGCACCCAAATCATTTTTAGAAAGCACTGTCTCTTCTAGTGGATCCAAACAAATATAAACCACATACGGACAAAAAATATCTACAATATCAGTAGCCATACGAAATTCTTTATTTGGTTGTAAATGACATCCACTGAATTCCGCCCACTTAGTTCGCATCAATTATCTTTGATGCAGCTGTCACCAGTTTTCAGACTGGATTGCAAAATAGATGCAACTTGCCCTTAATGCTTGTCTGTGTCCTATATTATTAACCATTGCATATCAGAAAGTGCAGCATGGTCTAGGATAAACTGAAGTGCAAGTTTCTGGAAATGAAAACCTCTTGGCTTCTCTTAAATATTTGAAGAGTTATTACTGTCATAAGGTTTGTTTCAGCAGTTTTGACTGGGATTATTCTACAGTATTGTAGATATGTAGGCATGCACATGTTTATATCTAGTTATATGTGTGTTTATATCTGTATTGTGTACACAAGTATATGTTTATACATAGATCTCATTGTCCACTCTCTTCTATTCTTCCTCATTTATAGGGGTCACTCTAGACCTGTAACTTTGCAATTTACATAACAATCCTCACAAAACAAAAAGCACCTAGTATACTATGTAAAATGGTTGGCATTAAGAGGGACATTTAGCCATAGAAATCATGTCAAAGTAGGCATTACAGCATGATGTAGTCCTTTGACTTATCAGATCCTGTCAAAACATTTAACCCATGCTAGCATAGAAGCAGAAAGCTAAATGATAGTGATGACAGCAGCAACGAGGAGTGGCTCATAACTTATATTACTCATTCTGTTCATTTCTAAACCTCATTATTGAATCTCTGTAGAGATCTGTTCTTTTGAGGTACCACTTAATAGTTTTCAACAGAAGGGTATTTCATAGTTCGGGTGAATTAGGAGTGGGATAGCAAGAGATCTATTTTTTTCTTTTTCACAAGACAAGAACCTTTGTCAAGATGAATATTACAACCAGTCATATATCCTGCTGGTACCTAGATGCGACAGCAGTGTTTCAATATCTCCTGCCAACTTTATTTTCTATAACACCTGCATAACTGAGAATTCTCTTATATTTTGAACTTCTCCAGTTACGTTTGGCATGGACTGGACAAGACTTATTCAAGCAATATTTTACAGATCGCTGCCATTACTAGTGCTTGGAATAGTATTCTACAGCTGGGTATCCTTTACATTCTTTGTTTTTCTTTTTTTGAGCAAGTTTATTTTATTCCACTGGTTTTTGCACCTCAAAACTCTCAAGCTACTGGTTATGCAGGTAACAGTAAACATAAACATGTCACCTTTGTCCACAGTGTCAACATGAAACCAGGTGAAAACACACACACACACATACCCAATGGGCTCCCGTACAATTTTCATCTCTGAATTTCACTTATAAGGCATTTTCAGCTGGAAACTATAGTAAGAGACACTTGCCTGTAGTGCTATGCAATAGGATAGTACTTAAAACAGCATGATTGTGAAGCCAGTTTTGTTACCCCACGGCCATGCCTGGGTCTAAAAAGCATCACCACAACATCCCCACCGTAGGGAAACCTTTGAGCGTTAATGACAGTACCATGGGAGTGCAAACATTCACGCAACAACCCATGCACAGGCATGTGTTTGTGTGTGTTTATTATAAATATTTGTATGTCTGCTGGTATCAACTTTTGAAGTGTTTGGTGGTGTCCAAAGAGGATATGGTATGAAGTAGTGAAGATTGGTTTCAAGAGGCTCAACTTTACAAAAGGAAGACAGGATCTCAAGTTGCAGTGAAGTACTGTAATGAAGAGGACCCATACAAGCATAGAAAAATAGATGTGAAACTCATGACTGGTGATGATGAACATTGGGATGTAAAGGGTCTTTTCCTGAACATTATACTTGTATACAATCGTCATATACTACTCCTCTGTTTTTTATCTTCTCATCTATCGCTCATCTCCTCTCCTATCATTGTTTCTCCTTATTATAACACTTAACTTTTCCCCATTCTTCTGCCTGTATAGCAAGGAATGGAATGAAATTGAATGCCTATTTGTACTCAATCCTTACTTACTCTTACTCTTCTTTACTGCTTGTCATCTCCCCCCCCCTCTTTCTTGTCCTCTTTCATCACTGTCTCAACGGAGACAAACATGGATTACAGAGGACTTTTTAGTTTTGCCTGGGATAAAGCAGCTTCACTAGTGCTGGTGCTATCATAAAATGCACCCAGTACACTCTGTAAAGTGGTTGGTGATAAGAGAGTTATCTAGCCATAGAAAACATGCCAGAAATGTGAGAGATGATCTCTGACCTATGTAGGACAGTAACTCTGAATAAGAATTCACTTTGTCTGTGATGCCCCATGCAACCCATGCCAGCATGGAAAAGCAAATGTAAAATGATGTTGAGGTATAGTGATCAGTGTTGTGTAGAACTGAAATGCGAGTGAATTAATAAACCCTACTATATCTATTGGATGCTTCTTTTTTCCGCTTTGTAAATTAATATGTACAAAAGTATATGAATGTGCACACGCATGCACACATGTATGTATTTATGTACATATATTAGGGTTGTTGAGTGCAGGTTTAGTCCCACTGCATAGCACATAGGACAAGTGTCTTCTAATATCGTCCCAGACTGACCAGTGCCTTGTGAGTGAATTCAGTAGACAGAAACTGTGTGGATGTCTTGTGTCTGTGTGTGTGTGTCTTTGTGTTTGTCCCCTCACTGCTTGACAACTGGTGTTGGTTTGTTTATGTCGCTGTAACAATGCCTTGGCAAAAGAGACCAATAGGATAAGTACTGGACTTAAAAAATAAGTACTGAGGGCAATTTGTTTGACTAAACCTTTCAGCATGGTGCTCCAGCATGGCCACACTCCTATGACTGACACAGAAGATTAAAAATAAATATTTCTGGTTAAAGGACTGAACACTAGAATCAGAGTTAAATTTATTATAGAATCGGATTGACTGTGACTTCAAGTTTCACCCGTTTCAAAGCTTGTTCAAATAGTACATACAAAACATTAAGAAGACGATAATAAGTAATGTAATCAACCTTTGTACATTGTTATCGATAATTACTTGTGTATCTCTTCCAATCAGTTAAAGCATTTTAAGTACATAAGAGATGAGATTGTTATTAGTATATTGCTAGATATATATATATGTTTGAACTTGTTTATTTTAAAGAGTTACATCATCAAATAAATGTTTCTCTGTGTATGGCAATAAACTTCTGGTATCTCTGTTTTTAACTTATTTTAATAGTTAAGATTTGTTTTTTTCTCTGTCCAGACGTGTTTTTATATTCACTACTAGGTACTTGACACATTCAAATATGTATTTTTTTTCCCCTTCAGAAATATGTGGTAATAGTAGTTTTCATCACCGCTCTTAAATCTGGTATATTATTAATACTGATAATTATTTCAAATATTCACATTTGTGATATTATTGTCTATCCTATTTTATTTGGAATTCAGTCTTTCTTCTCTTTTAATTTCAAGTGTTCATTAGTAAAGAAAAGCTGTAAACTTTTTGAAATTATAAGTACAAGGCTGGTCTTACTGCATTCATTTTTTTAGTATTTGAAACAAGTAAAGGACAAATAATTGCTGGTTAACCCTTTAGCATTCAAACCAGCCAAACCCAGCCCAACTAGTCTACCTGTTTTATGTTCAAACCAGCCAGATTTGGCCTCTAACAGCTACCCTTCAATATCATTCTAAAACTATACAATCACATCATAGAAATCTTGAAGCTACAAGATAATCCTTTCTATTATAGACATAAGGCCTGAAATTTGGGGGAGGAGGACAGTCGATTACATTGACCCCAGTACTCAACTGGTACTTAATTTATCAACCCCAAAAGGATGAAAGGTAAAGTCAACCTCAATGGAATTTGAACTCAGAACGTAGTGACAGGCGAAATACCGCTAAGCATTTTGTCCAGCGTGCTAACAATTCTGCCAACTCACCGCCTCTTGAAGCGACAAGATAATGCATGATTACTCCAAAGCAATGCATTTGACAGAGTAATCTGAGTGCTAAAGGGTTAAAGAGCTGAATACTGGAAGTAGAGTTAAACTTATTATAGAAAGGGATTGTCTATGACTTTGTCACTGATTAACTTTTAATGAACTTGGATTGAATGTGGAAGCATGAGGTATTTACTTTCTTCTTGATAACTCACTGGGGTTCATTATGTGTTGCCATAAAGCCAGTTCCATCCTTTATTAGGATTGCTAAATCCAACTAATAAAGGTTAGGTTTAGTTATCTTGATGAAAAAAGGATTTTTGCAGTTCTAAAATCCACCAGGTTGTGTTATGCAAGTACTTTAGCAGTCATCAGAAGTTGAGGTACAAAGCACATGACTGTGTTTGTTTCTTAACATCTTTGTGTGTGTGTGTGTATCCTGCTTATTTTTGTTCTTGCATTTTATTATACATCTAACAAATAGACTACTGTTTTCACTTTGCACCAGTTCATCAACATATCACATATTTACTTGTGCAATAATTTAAACCAAAATCACCCCCATGAATGTCAATCATATTGAAAGCTTGCAAAATGTCCTCATAAAAACCGCTAAGTTTTATCTTCACTTAGATTTTGTATTAGCAAAATGTCGCCTTACTGGCACTTGTGCCGGTGGCATGTTAGAAAACATTTGAGCGAGATTGTTGCCAGTGCCGCTGGACTGGCTCCTGTGCAGGTGGCACGTAAAAAACACCATTTTGAGCATGGCCATTGCCAGTACCGCCTGACTGGCCCTCGTGCTGGTGGCACGTAAAAGCACCCACTACACTCTTGGAGTGGTTGGTGTTAGGAAGGGTATCCAGCTGTAGAAACTGTGTCAGATCAGCCATTCGATTCGCCAGTCCTCATTCAAATCGTCCAACCCATACTAGCATGGAAAGCGGATGTTAAACGATGATGAACCCTTATTAATTCTGTTTTTAAAACTAGCAAGTGGTTTTAGACAATGATTCTCTTCTTCAAGGAAGAGATTTTCTATAAGATAAGATTTACGTTTCGTTTTTTATTTGGTTTGCAAGATTCTTGATGTGAACTTGTATGTTCTGGTGTAGTGTTGGCATAATGACCCTCCCAAGATACAACAGAAGGCTTATATAGTTAACATAGAGTTTGGAAGCTGTATATATAGTGTGATTAGAAGGGGTTTCCTGAAAGTTAGATGCAGTGACACAAGTATGAGTTATTACAAGTAACAAATTGTGGGCAGAAACCTTTAGAGTAATCTCAGAAAATATATCACAACCTTTTTTGTTGATTAGGTAAATGGCTGCTTAATGAAGTCTAGGATGGCATGCATATATAACAGGATATTTTGAAACCATGTAGTGGATATCTAGCTGACATTGCAGTTATCAGCAGTGGGCAGGACATGTAATTTAAGGAATGTACTGAAGTGGTAAACTAATAGGAGATACTTTAAGTTTTGAACATAAAAATTGTTGATTGTAGTCAGGGTGGAAGTTCATTGAGTATGAGTGTGTACACACACACACACACACACACACATCCATCATTATTATCATCATTTAAAATGGATGTTAAATGATGTTATGTCTTTGTATTACTGTAACTTAGCAGTTCAGCAAAAGAAACTGATAGCATAAGTGCCCGACTTGCAACAAAAAATAAGTACTGAGGTGAATTTGTTCAACTAAAACTCTTACGTCTAATAACTGAAAACAAGTAAGATATGAGAGAGAGAGAGAGAGAGAGAGTGAGTGATTGATGGCAAGTAAACCTAAACTTCTAAATCATTGTCAGTCATTTCTTTGTAAATCATCATTTAACGTCCACTTTCCAATCCGATCTGGCAATGTTTCTACAGCTGGATGCCCGTCCTAACACCAACCACTCCGAGAGTGCAGTGGGTGCTTTTTACATGCCACTGGCATGTCAGGCGGTACTGGCAACAACCACGCTCGAATGGTGCTTTTCATGTGCCACTGACACAGGAGCCAGTCAGGCGACACTGGCAACAATATGTAAATATCTATTTTTATCATTGATTTTTAATTGAAACAATTATAGAGTTTCTCTTGCTTTGAGCCTCAGGTCAGCTATGTTTGAGTAAATCTAAAGGCATTCAAGCCTTAACCATCCCATTTCTTTCATTTTCTAGGCAAAGTATAGTGGTGATTACACAAATTTATTGTGCCTTCTTTTTTTATGTTGGCAGGGTATGACTTCAAGGATATTTGGATGTTATTTATAGTTTGTCAACCAACCTAACTATGTAAGAGTCATAGAAATTGGTATAAAATGTTTATTTCACAGATCTGTAGCAAGATTAGAAATGTGATATCAATATCAAGGGTATAACAGAAATAAACGATAATGTCCAAATTTAAGCGTCAGTAAAGAATTGTTTAGAACAAATGAAGGCATGACCTAGAATATGTATATATATATATTATATATAAAATAAATATATATATCTTTGAAAAGGCAGCATGGGTAAGGAGTAGCTATACCATATTTACTTGTGTATATGGTCACATCCCTAATTTAATGTTAAATCTTAACGCAAAATTTTTTTTTCCTTCGTAGTTTTATCTTTGCCTTGTGTATAAACTCTACTCCAGTTAAAATCAAGGATAAGATAGTGTAATTAATACACCAAGGAAATACTGTAATTTACTTGGTTCCAGATATGAGTGGAGATCGCTTGTGTAACAGGTGTATATAATAACACCTAACATGACAATGGGAAAGAATCTAGTTATGTTAGTCCTAGTTTTGTGATTGTGAAGGCGCATGGTTCAGTGGTTAGAGCGTCGAGCTTACGATCATGAGGTTGTGAGTTTGAATCCCGGACCAAGCTGCGTATTGTGTTCATGAGCAAGACACTTTATTTCACGTTGCTCCAGTTCACTCAGCTGTAGAAATGAGTTGCGACGTCACTGGTGCCAAACTGTATTGGTCTTTGCCTTTTCCTTGGATAACACTGGTAGCATAGAGATGGGGGGGGGGCGGTGTGCATGGGTGACTGCTGGTCTTTCATAAACAACCTTGCCTGGACTTGTGCCTGGGAGGGTAACTTTCTAGGTGCAATCCTATGGTCAGTCATGACTGAAGGGGGGGTCTCAGCAGTTTTGTGATCTCTACAGCATAGATATAACCAATAAATTCTCCAGTTTATTTCATAAATTTTGTTCCCCAGATAACCTATTGCTTTTGGTGGGCTTGGAGTTAGCAGTGTGTCATTTAGAGTATGTTGTAACAATTTTACTGTTCCCGTATCTGGTCGTGGTTTTAGAGGAGACAAAGCATAAATATTGTTAGTGTGTGACTGTTTAACTTCTGAATTGTTTTATGTGCCAGTGCCATGTAAGAAGGCACCTATGTCAGCACCATGTAAAAAGGCACCTGTGCCAGTGTCATATGCATGAGCACCCATGCTAGTACCACATGAAAAAAGCACCTAGCACCATTTAGGAAAGCACCTGTGCCAGTACCATGTAAAGAAGATTACATATGGGTGCCACATAAGAGAGCACTCGTGCTGGTGCCACGCAAAGATCACCCTACCGGTGTCATGTAAAAAGCACCCAGTACACTCTTGTAAAGTGCTTGGTTTTAAGAAGGGCATCCAGCTATAGAAACCATGCCAAAACAGGCACTTAGAGTCTGGTACAGCTCTCTGACTTGCCAGCTCCTGTCAAACTGTCGAACCCATATTAGATAATAAAGATGATGATTTTGAAAACCACTGAAGGAGGCTTGGAAAGTAATCCAGCAGAGGATTTCAGTATAGTTGAGTAACCAATATTGCAGCTATTTTGGCATGTGCATTTTGTGTTTACATGTATCTGGCAGTGTGTTTTGTGTTTATTTGTAGTTTTATAAATGGTGTATCATTCTGGAGTGGTGCATATGTTTGTCAATAATCAAACATTGCCTTTAGTTGTGAGGTATAAGTGAAATGAAGCGGGTAAATCATATTCTGTGCTCCTCACAAGTCTCTTCCAATTTTACACTTCCGATTTTAGTATTCTTGTTTCATTGTATAAAGGATCAATAGGTGTGTGTAGCCTATCAATTAGGCATTTTTGTGGTTACTTTTTTTTGTTTATTGTTGTGTCAGTGATTTGTTGGCTTCTGTTATATTTACTATATTACACTGCACAAACTTAGTTATCCAGAAACTTGCTTGGTAGCTTGAAAGAAATGAAATCTGTCTTTACATGTTTTTTTTTTCTCAATACATTTTAGTATCAAATGACTGTTATTCTGTATTGAGCACACCACATATATATATATCATCATCATCATCATTATCGTTTAACGTCCGCTTTCCATGCTAGCATGGGTTGGACGATTTGACTGAGGACTGGTGAAACCAGATGACTACACCAGGCTCCAATCTGATTTGGCAGAGTTTTTACAGCTGGATGCTCTTCCTAATGCCAACCACTCCGAGAGTGTAGTGGGTGCTTTTATGTGTCACCTGCACGAAGGCCAGTCAGGCGGTACTGGCAACGGCCATGCTCAAAATGGTGTATTTTATGTGCCACCCGCACAAGAGCCAGTCCAGGGGCACTGGCAACGATCTCGCTCGAAAATCCTCTCCATGCTTGTATGGGTCAGATTTATTGAGGCAGATTTTCTACAAATGGATGCCTTTCCTTTTACCAGCCCTTACTTGTTTCCAAGCAAGGTAATATTGCCCCATGCCCAAACATGTTTTTACAGAATATTGGAATTGAATGTAATTCATTTGCAATGCATTCACATGATGTCAAGACAGGGTGGACACGGACACACACACACACACACACACACACACACACACACAGTTGCAGTGAGCATAACCTGGTAGTTTGTATCATGCTTTTGTTAATTGTAATAAGTACCTATGAAGTGAAGAGCAGACTTAAACACCCTCTTGGCCCTCGTATCCTTTACTCGGCCAAACATTCAGTCCGTGACTTACTGATGAGAGAGGGGGTGAGTTGGGGACTTCACCAGCATATAGCTGGTATTCAGTTCAGCCAAACTCTGTGAAAGACTTGGAGAGGACTCTGTAAGATTTTGTTTACAGTTTGACATCTTTTGAATCAACCTTGGGAGATTATTGACATACTTCACTGCGATAGGTCTTGATAATAAGATAAATAAACAAATAGATAAATAAATTGACAAGCAAAGTACATTTTAAATTTGGTTGGCGAAACAAGGGATTTGTACAAGTCTGGTCTACTGTACTATGAAATAATTAGGTTATACAAGGTTAGGGCTATCATTGTTCTCTCTTCATTCTGTTTCTTGAAATCCTAGCAGTCCAATTTCAAGAGACTTCAGAATACTTACATATACAAATTGGTTGATTTTTGTTGCTATGGTTGGCAGTAAATGGTGACCAGAAAGTACTCAGATGGATACAATGCTGATTGATTTTCATTAATTGGTTCAGAAAGAGAGTGGGTAACTTTTTAGAACTGTCTTCTGTCTCCTTTGGCTGTTTCTAAAGAAGACAGTTCTCAAGGGATAGTTGTTCTGTGCCAACATAGGAAAAGTGTGTATGATAAAGTTGACCTTAAATTTATTTTGATCAAAACTAGAGGACTAAAGTTTATCTTGATTTTAGGTTAAGCATAGTTAGAAAAGTAAGTTATATGAAATATTTGATTTGTGATAACATTTCCAACTTTATCTAAATTTATTATTAATCAGTCAATTGGAATATTTCAGAAAATGTATTAGAAAATTTGTATTGATTTCTATATGTATCCAGTCTCTTTTGCCAAGTTTCGGTAATAGTTGGAATAATATTTTAAATGGCTTCTGTCTGTCTGGTCTTTTTATTGTGAACTTTTAAAGATTTGTTTTCATTAGTTGATCTGAAAGTGGTGGAGAATAAATTGTTGGATATGATATTATTTAGATTTAAATAGAACCAAGCCAGTTTCATATTGGATCATTCTATAATTTTAAAGCAATTAGTATTGTTGGCTAACTTCCTCTCTTCACATGGTATAACCAACTGTGCAACTAATCTGAATCTATTTAGATACCATTAATAATCATCAATATTCTGTTCATATTGTATCATGCTCTAAAGGTATCTTCTGATATTCTTCATTATATATTGTGAATTAAATACATTCACAAGATTTTTTAATATGTAATATTAAGCACAGTTTATCATATAAACTAAAATGGACATCTTTTATATAATAAAAACAGTTTGTAGTTGAGTGATTGTAAAGCCTTGTTGACAAAAATCCAAAAGTACTTTCTTTTCTCATTCAATATTTTTGTTTGTTATTTTTTTTTTCTACCAATGTATTTTTTTTAATGTTTAACTCAACTACACTGATTGTATTACCAGTGTATATTTGTCTTCCAGATTTCAGTTATTCACTGAGCTAATATCACCCATTATTTGTCTAGGCTTGCGCCTTTCCTTCTGTCTTTGACAAGTATTTCCTATCTTCTTATGGTTAATCATTGTTTTAGTTTGTTTGGTTTTTTTTTGGGGGGGGGGTTTGTATATTCCAAGTCTTCTCATCCCTAACCTCAGTAATCTTCTGCTTGTGTTCTTCCTTTCAGCTTAAGTGAATGATATCTTTCCCTTCAAGGGAGTAATTTTCCTTAAAGTTAGTTTATCCACCCCAAGACAACTGTTCAAATGACAACAAACTGCAGTTATGTTTGTTATCTTCCTGACTATGCCACAAGAATCACTTTTCTATTATTGAAGACACCATTGATGTGCAGAAAATTGACTTCTTGTTCCAGAATAGTTGTATCAATCACAAAACAAATGTTAAAAAAGTGCAAAAATAGAAAAAATTCTACTGTAAAACTGTTTTAAATATAAATCTGAAATTTATTTCAACATCATCTGTTGGAGAACAAAAATGTAGTCTAACTGCAGGTAATGGTAGCAGTTGGTAGCAATCTTTTTTTAAAGTGAATATGGGAAAACCTTATTGTTGACCTTAACATTTCTGAAATTGTTCTCTGCCCATCCTGTTGGTTCTATATTGTCAATCATTTCAAAGGAATAACAAACAACGTACACAATAACAACAACATATTGGAATAGTCACAAACTGCAACAACCCTTTTCCTCTTTCTCTCTTGTGTGTGTATAAATGTGTGTGACTAATTTTTTAATATATATGGTAGATAAAACATGCTATCTCTCTCACTTTCAACAACTCAAATGTTATGCGTGAATTTGTAACACACACACACATACACACCTAACATTATTCATTCATCCAGAGCTAAAGTTTCACTCTTTCTGCCCTGGGTTTCCTGTTTTTATCACACCCTTTAGGAATGTCACAGAAACTGAGAAACCTGGGCTGATGAGAAAGTAAATCATCTGCTCTGAATGAATGAACTCTGCTACATGTATTGAGTACCATTTCTCACATATTTATATATCCTATTCTACACAATAATAATAATAATAATAATAATAATAATAATAATAATGATAGTAGTTTGCATGTGTTAAAAATTTGAAATGTTTTATAATGGTTTTGCTCTTAATTACATCTGTAAATGTTCTTTTGTTTATGGCACAACCAGAGGGAGTGTCCATGACATTCATAAGCTCTAAAGATTTGTACATTGATGTGGAAAGGGAAAGGGTTTATACTCTGGGGGTTGATACTCTGAGGAGGAGAAACTGAGTGTCATGGTTAGAGCAGAGCCAGAGAAGATTGAGACTCAGTAAGATAAAGAGAAGAGGAAGGATGGGTGTGTTAGGTGCACCTAGTTTTCTAATCCTGCCAACTATTACTGTCACTTCCAACAACTCAAAAGTAATGAAAACAATCATCCCTTTTAACTCAGTGAATCTCATTCTTTCCTTCTACAGTAAATACCAGTGTGGTTTCTCTATAGAGCTAGATCTACAAGGAATTTGTCCTGTCCCTTCTTGTTGCACTTGAAATCAACGAACCTTAGACTATGTCTGGCCTGTATGAGAATCTATGGGCTCAAACTGGCTTTCATCTCTTGGATTGGAAATGTCTCTTCAAATCTCCTCATTGCAGCATGTGCTGATGGGTTTTTCTCTGACTGAGATTATCCTATCTTGTTATGTCTCCCACACTCTTATATGCAATTTTTTAGCTAAGAGAAATCATAGTCGTGGCTAATGCTGGTATCACATAACTGGCACATTCTCTTAGGAGTTTTGAAGGAGTTTTGTTGAATATGTGCATGGTGGAGTTAGAAGCAAAGAAGCAGCAAATGAGGAAGCTTTTTCCTTGAGAGTAACCATCTACAGTGGATTCTTGGTTTGCAGAGTGGTGAGTAGGAGAATTCTTTAGGAAGGGAGATTCTCTTGCTGAAAACCCCAAAAAAACATCAGTTAGAGAGGAGGGGTACATTGCAGGTTGTGCAATGCCCAACGCATATGCTGCTTTCCAGTTGGTAGTCTTGCAGGAGTTATGGCAATTTTGTAGACCATGTATTTCTTAAGAAAGAAGGAAGGGTAAGTGGATGGATGCAACTGACTGGGTCAGAGATGAAGTCATTGCGCTCAGGGATAATTAGCTATTACTTCATAAATTATTTGGTTGTTTGCTAGAAGAAATTGCTGTTATTGAAGAATGTGATAGAATTTATTCCATTGGATGGTTTGTCATATGTTATGACATGGCATTTTAATAATTTAGGATAAAAAATATTCTGAATACATTGTAAAAAAAAAAAAATATTACAAACTGATTTAAAGCTACAATTATGCAGGTTTAATATTGTCAAGTAATTTGTAAGAGAAGAAAGGAAATTCTAGCAGCCTATTTTGTATTTTTACATGCATAGCAAAAAAAAAAAAAAGCATTAACACTATTGGGAACCTCACATGATGACCTGACCTGCTAGAAACAGCAGCCAGGCCTCCCTCAAAACACAACCTATCATCTTAAAAGGGCATACTGGATAATGTAGCTTAAGGTATATTATTCCTTAAAAATGTTGGGATAGTCATAGCTGGAATATCTTTGGTAATTTGTCTTCTCGATAAGTGCTGACTTGAGACCAAACAACAACAACAAATATGATGACGACAAAGGCCAACAGTCTTTGAAAGTTGGCACTTGTATTAGAGTAGTGCACTACATATCGTTGAACAGCTTTAATCTATGATGGCTTGGGAAAATGTATGATGAAAACAAAACTGCTTCATCCTATATTTTGTTCATTTCATAAAAATATTCTGCTGAAAACTGATATTTTACTTTGAGTTGGTAATACTATTCCAAGATATAAAAAGCATTGTAGCTTAGGGATTAAAGTATTAAACTTTAGGTCTGCCTATGAGTTGTACGCTCCAACTCATAGACAGACCAAAAGTTTAATATTTTGCTGTACACACTTTGATGTGTCTTCATCCAAAGTACTTCCCTCTCTTCAGTATACTGAATTAGGAAAATATGAGTGTTTTTATATTAACAAGGGTATTCATTCATAAGAATAAAAATAAAATTGTTTTCAGGACATAATCAAATTTCTGAATTTTTCAGATTTATATAATCTATAGTGCCATAGATAAATGGATTTAAAATGAGAAACAAAAATAAGTTAGATATTGTGTGCTGGTGGAGGTGGTGGTGGTGGTAGGTTAAATTGCAGCAAATTCCTTTCAGATTTGAATTCTTTTACTTCCTGTTTAAAAACACTGAAATTATATTCTTATTACATGAAACTTTTGTTTATAACTTTCTACCGTTCGAATTTGTTATTGAACTGCTTTCAGCATTAGAAAGGATTATTTCAGCAAGCAATAACATTTAATCTGAATGCACAGGTTGAACGTACTTCTAGTTGATGCTAAATGTAAATATCTTTGGGTAGTATTTTTGCAGAGGAAGAAGATTATTATAATGAGTCATCATGCTAGATATCTTGAGTTATAGCTTAAATTATAAGATACAGTCTCTAATGGATTGTGATTGGTCATTTCGGTTAGCTTTGTTTTCTCAGTTTAACACTTCAATGTTTAGAATTAATTGCCATATTAGTACTTTATGTTTGTGTTGATTTACACATGAAAACCACTCCTGTTGTTTACATGTTCCAATATTGTATTTCAAACCTAACCAGTTCTTGGGGAAGCAGTAACTCAATATATGCTATTCTAAAATCAAGGTTTTGCATAATTGGATGGAACTGCACTTAGAATATCAGTATTTAAACTTTCATTTTATTTTATCAAACTAAAAATAAGATAAATCATTTGTACACAACATTGACAGTAAATAATAGATTCTTTCATTGTCTTCATCATCATCGTTGTCATCATCACAGCCATCATCATCATCACCATCACTATCACTCATCACCACCACCACCATCATCATCGTCATCATCAATAGCATTAGCCTTGAGCTGTCCATTGCAGGATGTAGGTGTTTCTCATATTTCTCTAAGTTTCACAATCCTAAAAGACGTGAGGCCATCTTTGAATTGGTGTAGGTTGTCCCTCCATTTACTCTTTTGTTATAAGACCTCTTAATTTTAATTAGTGTCCATTTTGTTGTTAATTTTATCCATAATTTTGTTTTTCTTGTTTCCTTGGCATAGTTGTTGCTAGGTTAAATGCAGGACAATATAGAATTTATGTAAATACATTTATTCATACACACCAAAGCTAAATAACCCCTCCTTATTCATGTCAAACGTTCTTTTTTAATCCAGCCATATTTATAAATATTTTCTGTCCAGAAGTGACCCGTTTATAGCTATTAAATAGGCAACTCAAGTATGTTTCTGAAACAAACAAAAAATTATGAGTTTTTTCTTTCTTTTAACATTGCAAAATAAGATGTTTTTTTTTTTCAGTTACCTAACTTGAGAATGTAATTTTGTATAGCATCAAATTTAGCAGTCATTATTTCTCACACAAAGGACTAAAATTTTTTGCTTCACAATACAAAGCTTTAATGTCATCGTTCACACAACATATAAAAGACATAACCAAAACAAAAACAAGATTATATAGATTACAAGCACTCACTTACATAACATTCTGCTAAAATAAGGAAAACATGACACTAATCTACAAACAATACATCAGGTCCTTTATAAAGGTGCCAGCCTTGTCTAAGCTTCCAATTTATCTGCCCCAAATCATAACAAAATACAAACAATATACTCTTTATAATAACAGTCTGCACTATCATAACAGCTTCACACAACAAAACAAAATTCCTTGAAAAACAAAGACCATCAAGATACACTACATGTGCAACTCCAAGCAAAAGTCTTATAAATCAAGCTACATGTTAAATTACGATCTCTAATATACACATGAACACTGTTCCAAAATGCATTTTCCTCGACAGAACAAGACAAATATAAACACTTGTGCACACTAAAATAACCACAAATTAAATTTCTTTTCTAGTTCTAAATTCTAGTTTCATCTGCAACTTTTCATAATAAATACTAGAGAATCACAGCTGTCTCTTTTTACTTGCTTTTAAATGATCCTGTAAATCTCTAGACATAGAAAAAAAAATCAGAATGGACAGGAAATGTAATGCATATATTTTGACCTGAGTATTAATAATGCAACCAAATTTTCAATGTAACAGAATGTGTAGGGTGGTCCAAAATCAGATTAAACAATATCGTCCCTCTTTGTTTTGAAATTGCAACACCACTTACCCTGTAAAGTATTGTGCTCTCTATTTCAAGTTAAACTCATTCCTTCTTTCTCTCTTTCTCTTTCCCTGTCTCTTAGACACTGTATATCACATTAAGAAACTCTCCCATTGCTCAATGTTGAATCTGTGGATCACCACTGAATGTTTGATTGGTTACTTTCTTATCACATGTTTGCTCAAAGTTGTCCAATGCTACTCAATGACCAAAATACTTTACCTTTTCTTTCTTACAAGACTAGTGCTATAAGAAAGAAAAGGTTAAGTATTTTGGTTATTGAATAGCATTGGACAACTTTGAGCAAACATATGAACACGTTGACTCCATTCATTAGTTTTCATATAATACAAGATATTACATATATTGTTCTGTCTGCATAGGATTGGTTCCCTAGTTATGTGCGCATTTTCTTTTGATAGTTCACTTATTTATGAAGAAGAAAAAAAAGAAAAAAAGGAAGTATACATAGGTGGTTTATTTTTCTTTTTTAATTTGAAGGAAATATTAAATCACAATTTAAGATAATTGAATTGGTTGATAATACAATTTAAAAAGAACATGTTCAGAATTTGAATTAGTAATTTACAACGACCTCGCCCACAAAATATTCGAGTCTCTAATAAGCAGTTCACTATGACCTATCGTGTGACCTAACAACATGTGGGATCTTGAATTTTTTACTGCTTGGTACAAATATTTGTCTTGACATATTCTCACAAACAAAGGACATAATACTATGTTGACTCATAAAAAGTATTATGTTGGCATTAAAAATCACCCGCTCTCGCTCCATATATTTATTTCCTTGAAAGTATTTGTTGAATGCAGAGTAACAGTCAGTTGTTTTGTTCCACAAAATCGAAGTTTGTCCTTGGAGTTTTGCTTTTTTTTTTCTTCTCCTCCCTTTCTTTCATCTGTGTGGCTTATCTAATCTGATATTTTAACTATGATCGGAATGCTCTTTCTAAAGGAATCTTAACTAGCTGACAGATAGCTCTTAAATGTTACCTCTTAGCTAACCATTGGCTACTTTTCCCTAATGATTGTAGTAATTGTTTATAATCTGTCTGTGGACTATTGTGTGTGTATGTGTGTGTGAGAGAGAAAGAGAAAGAGAGGGAAGGAGATTACCCGACAGACAGACAAACATTCTTTAACCATTTGATCTCTTGACAATTGTAGTCAGTGAGAAGTGGGTTTTTTTTTCATTTCATTTATTTATTTGCAAGATTATTGTAGACATGTTATTTTATCTTGCTTTTTTTTTTTGGATAAACAAATGAAGTACTGGGCACAAAGGAGAGTAGTTTTAATAACCAAATCACGGCTACTTCATTTCACTTCTATGGTTTATTTCTCTTACAATTTCTTATGTAGACTATCTTAAAATTCCAAATTAGTTATCTGAATTCACTGGTTATATTTGACTTAAGTAGATAAGAATTATATATTTAAAATGTTCTAATAAATTCAGAAATGAAAATCAATTTTCCATAAACTGGGCCCTTATAAAACTTTATCTGCTCTCAGATTTTCCCTCTGAAATTACGGCAGCATTTGAAAAGATTCACTATTTTGTGACTAATTGATTAAAAACAATTAAATTCTCATATTAAGATCTATTTAAATTAATCAATTTATTGAGGTGTAGATTATACTGATTTGTTTTAGACTTATTAAAAATCTAGTTTGAAGAACTGGTAGCTTGTTTTACTTCTCCCTGTTCTGTTGCTCATAAATATCCTACAATAATGCATAAATAATTTAAAACACATTTCTAGCACTCTCATTTAATTCTGTTCTTAATTAATATCAGTTATCTCTCTGCCTGTAGATTTTAATAATTTTGTATGAATTTATGTCTATACTGGCTTCTAGCAATCAAGAAAAATCTGTCTCTTTTATTAAAGAATCCTTCCTCGTAGACAACCTCTATCTGCTCTTTGGCCCATCATATTATTCATTTTCCTTCCTGTCTTCAAACATTTAGTCATTTAATCCTGCTGCTTTATACATTATTCATTCAACATTACTTGCTATTGCATTTGTCCTTCTTTTGTTACCAAAGCCATATATTTCTCATCTTTCTTTGGCATGCTGAATCCACTGTCTCTCTTTCAGGGCCAAACACAAAGCACACTGATATAAATTGACGGACACACACACACACACATGCATGCATTTTGTGCTGCTTTTAAATTCCTCTGTCCAGTTTTTCTGTTTTTCTCAGTTACTAATTTGATCCAATAAAACATTAACTATCAATATTTTACAAAACCTTTTTTATCAGGTTATGGGCTCTACATCCTCTAAGAAAATATTTTTTATAGATTTATTCAATATGGGTTATTAGTAACATGCAGAACATTCATGTTTCCACATTCAGCGTCTATCTCTTTTATTATTTTTTTTTTATGTAATTGCTCTGTTAAGCATGCCATTTCATAAACCAACAAAGGAGCCTCTATGTGGTTGCTCAAAATGCTAGACATAGCAACCAAATCTACTTCAAATAATATTTTAGTATGTTGTGAGAAGAAGACGTCTTGAGTGACGCAGTCTTAGGTGCATTGTGCCTGGTTAAGTAGAATGATTTTGATCACAGGTCTGACACCAGACTAAAACAACAAACAGGTGTCCTTGTTTTCTGTCACCTATCTGACTGCTTTTCTCTGGGGTTTCATCATACTGATTTGTTCAATGTTGTAGTTTTAAGTTCTTTGTCTTCCTGTCCTACTGAGTAAGTTGACTGTATTATAATGGCCTGTGTCCGGAGCTCCATTTGGTTTTGCCTTTACAGCTATAAACTTCACCTCTGTAGTTGATTCTCACAAGTCTGCATACTTCATGCCATTTATAATCATAGAACAAATATGGAAAAATAAAAGAAGCAAATAGATATTAGAAAACAAAAGAATATTTGTCCTAAAGTCATGCAAGAAAAGACATTACCAAAATAATTAAGCAATGCATTTACATGAATACATTTGTCTGTAATCTTTTACTCTTGTTAGTCTATGGTAATGCTTAATAGAATAGTTATCTAAATTTGAGGATCCTGCCTAAATCATATTTCTCCTCTTCCTCATGGCAAAGAAATATCTAAAGAGCCTCGTCAGTCTGCAATGCAATTAGATGTAAAGTTGAATCCCTTTTGGACTAAACTTTCATGTGAAGTTGGAAAGGAAGAGGATACCTCAACTGATTTAAATGGAAAATTTGGTGTGCAAAATCAGTTGTTAGATATTTTTATGAGTGGAGTGAGGCAAGGATATGTACTTTATTGGGTTTTTTCTTTTCTTTTTTTAATTAAGTGCATGGATGATATATCCCAGGACTAGAATTTCTGAATTAAAACTGAAACAGTAAGCAATTCTTAGAATTTCAACATCTGCATGAATATGGAAATAAGTGTAGAAATAATTTTACAAACAGCAATTGATTAGTAAAAGTATCGAAAACTAAAGTGTAAAGAGCAAATAATGTTAGATATTGACTCTCCTTCCCACCCTCCCGCTCTTGAAACCAAAAGCCATGTTATCCAAAACTATCTTCTTCCTGACATTATCATTGCCAATATTGTTTTTTAACAAAAGACCTTGAGCATCAAAATCAACGTATATGAAAGTGTTGTCTAATGTCCACAAACAACATATAATCCATTATAAAAATGTTAAATTAATTAGTTAAAATCATTTTGCTGTGAAGAAAAGAAGTCATCTAACGTTTCTTGGTAGGACCTTTTATTAGAGCGAGAGTGAGAATGCTTATTGATAGAAAATAATTCATCTCTAATGAAAATGTTTGCTCAAAATATTAGGCTTCTTCTCTTCTTCATAGCAAAATAATGTCTTTCACTTTGTGAACTGTTTGTATAAATAAGTTAGTCTATTTGGTGAGACAATTCAAAAATAAGTGTTGAGTGTAATTAGGAGTTATTAATTAGGAGTTATTAGTTACGTCTTCACAAAGGAAGTGGCAATAACATCTGAATGGTGCTTAGTTATATATATATATTTGTATATAGTCTTATCTTTTAAAGCCTGGTACTTATTCTGTCAGTCTCTTTTGCTGAACCACTAAGTTACGGGGATGTAAACACACCAACACTGGCTGTCAAGCGGTGGTGAGGGACAAAGACACACACACACACACACACACACACACACACACACACACACACAAAATGGGCTTCTTTCAGTTTCTGCCTACCAAATCCACCCACAAAGCTTTGGTTGTCTGAAGGTGCTACTCAGTGAAACTGAACCTAGGACCATGTGGCTGTGAAGCAAGCTTCTTACCACACAGCCACACCTGCGCCTGTATATTTATTTAAAATATGATTGTCCAGAAGTTGTATTAATGAGAAATGAAGATATCTAAATACACCCCTTCTGCCAACTGTAAGATAGAATACTTTAAGTAGATTTGAACTTTTGCTCTACGCTTTACATCATTAATACAGACGATAGGGGTGAGATGCAGAAAAATCCTTTTCATAAATTCTATTCAGAAGACTAAACTTCGACTGGATTTGAACTTTCATCCAATACATTATAACAATCAATAAATGAATAAATAAACCCAAAGTATTCTATTCTATGAAAATGGTAGGAAAGTAAAAAAATTACATGCCATGTGATGATATTAAAAAAAAGACTATACTGAATATGTTCCTTGTGAATAATAAATCTTTGCTCTTGATTTTAAAATTGTTTGTTTGTCTTTTTTTTTCCAGGTTCAACGCCAAGTAATTACCAATCTAACAACACGAGATGAAGCATTGGAGTACATCGAAAAGCTTTGTCTCCAGCTCCTTTTCACATTGTGTGCAGTGCCATTACATACCATCCAAGATGTGGAGGAACGTGTACAAAAAATCATCCCCACATCAATTAATGTATGGACGATACGAGAGGCACAAGGTGCCCTCGAGAAAGGCAAAAAGAACACGTTGGTTTTGCCAGTGGAGAAGGTACACAATCTCCTCATCAAGGTCAGTTATTTGATATTTTATAGTAAATACGCCTGTGCTCTATCAACGAGTTCAGTGAGTTTTTATTGAACTCTTTACCAATCAGGTAGAGATTTTCAAAATGAGAACACGTTTTTAGATTACTCATGTAATACACAAAAAAAAAAAAAAAAAAAAAAAATTCATGTGTGACAATTTCTTCATTGTTGATATTTTCAACTTAAATAACCTGCTTATTGCCAGGGAGTAGATATTCAAATTATTGTAAAGCAAGCATTACAATATCATCATCCCATCTGTTCTTCCTTGTTAATATGGGTTAGATGAGTCATCAGAAGGCAGACCAGTTCTTATTTAGAGTAACTGCTCTCGTGTGTGTGTATGTAGAGGTGTGGCTGTGAGTATATCTGCATGTATACTTCTCTCTCTTTCTCTTTCATCATCATCATCATCATTTAATGTCCCTTTTTCCATTTTGGCATGGGTTGGATGGTTTAACAAGAACAGACAAGCCAGAGGTTTCTTTCAGGTTCTATGTCTGGTTTGGCTTAGTTTCTACAGCTGGATGCCCTTCTTAAGAGTGTACTGGGTACTTTTTATGTGGCACCAGCACCAATGAGGTTGCCAAGTATCTGCAAGATAAGTTCGCTCAACTGAGCTGGGTATAGACTGGAGAAAGAAACTATGAGAGGAAGAAGGGCAGGTGTCTTGCTGAAGGGGTGAATACATGGCTTGCCCAACTGGAAAGTGAGAAAGAGGAAGGAAGAGTTGTGAGCTCCAGGTACAACATAAGACAGAATAGGAAGTGCATTGAGTGAGAATAGCATGACTGAAGATTAGAAATAGGCAATGGGTTTGATGCAGAGGATATCAGTCCAATGTAGCAAGAAGTGAAGAAAATAGATGTATGTATCCTCATCATCATCATTGTTTAACGTCCACCTTCCACGCTAGTATGGGTGGGATGGTTTCACAAGACCCGGCCAGGCAGAAACCTGCACCAAACTTCTGTGACTGTTTTGGCAGGATTTTTACAGCTGGATGCCCCTCCTAACATCAACCACTCAGCACAGTGGACTTAGTGCTTTTTATGTGGCACAAGCACAGGCAAGGTCAGTTCCGGTAAGATTTTTACAGCTGGATGCCCTTCCAAACACCAACCAGTTTACAGTGTGGACTAAGTGCTTTTAAGTAGCATCTGCACCGACAGTCACCAAGTACTTGCAAGACAAAAAAAAAAGACTTTCAAGAAGGAGGAGGTGATCTTGTGTTGGATGATGAAAGGTTATAGTGAGATAGAGAGACAAACAGGTGTCTTGCTGTAGAGGAAGTACAAGGTAACCCAGCCAGAGAGAGAGATCAGGAATGAAAACAGAAACAGGTGCGCTACCGCAAAGGAAATTCATGGTAACCTAACCTGAGGGAAGTGTGGGAGAAGGAGGGAGAGAGTGGGAGACAGCAGGATAGAGATGGTAGCAAAATGCCGGGCATACTCACAAGGGACGGGAATCAGACTATAAATGGGATGGTTGAGTAAATGAAAAGAGAGATATAGATGGTGGCAAGTGTCAGGCATACCTTGAGGTTCGAAACGCCATAATATAAGTGGCAGGATATTGTGAAGGAAGTGTGATTAAAGAGTACAGAAGAGTCAGGAGTGAGTGGCGAAAACCTGGGTATATATTGAGTCGGGGGGGGGGGGCTACTGGATAGCAGTAATGATATATATTTCTGTTCATATAATCTTTCTTGTTACATGAACTAATAAACTAGATGTTTCTGATTTTCTTTTTGTAGTATTTTTCTAGTTTAATTTTATTTTATAGCTTTGTGGTATCAAAAACAGCCCCTTTTTTCATTGTATAAGTTTTGTCTTATGCCTAGTTGTTAGAAAGTTCTCTAATGATGTAAAAATTGCTATGATGACCTAGCTGTATCCTTTAAATCCAAACTTTAACAAGTTCAGCTGCTAAAAAGCAACCTAATGATTCACATTAGCCATACATGTTGTGTACTTTCAATCAGTATAAAGAAATTATGATTAACCAAATTAAAAATTGAGGAATCAGATTTGGTGGTACCAGAAATTGATGCCAGAATTTTGAGTTTTCAGTGTTATATTTTTTATAGAGTATAGAGTGCTTATTGTAAAATATTTGATACTATCTTCCTCATCATATTCATAAGTTGATATAACTTCTTGAACTCTACCCTGTCACTATTTACCAGGATCTCATTATTTGTCAGATGGAGTGTAGTTCTCTACAATAAGGGTTGTAGCCTGTTTTGCAATACACTTTTATTCACATACAAAATTTTGGTGGCGTGTGCATGTTTGTACAAACATCAGAACCAAACCATTAGAACAAGGATGTTGAGTAATAGGTGTGGACTGAGCAATGTTGATGTTAATAAAAAAAAGATATTTTTGGTCAACAATCGCTGAGAAAGTCTTATCTTCAAGAATAACATGCATAAATAAAATTATCCTATAAGAAACATAATATTTTTAAATGTTTGGGTGGGAATGTGTATGTGTTACTGTGGCAGTTTTGATCATTAAAAGGAGTGAACTGGAAACGCTATTAACTTTCTTTTTATTGCCTGGCATTGAAGATAGTTCTTGGTGTGGTCTTACTGTTTAGCATCTACTCCTGTATATGAGCTTTTTGAATCTACCAAAAGTATTCAAGGTAGATTTCTGTTAGAATATTAACAAATTATAAACGTTAGCACGCCAGGCGAAATGTTTAGCAGTAGTTCATTTCTCTTTACGTTTTGAGTTCAAATTCTGCCACAGTCAACTTTGCCTTTCATCCTTTCTGGGTCAATAAATTAAGTACCAGTTGTGTACAGGGGTCAATGTAATCGACTGGCTCCCTCCCCCAAAATTTCAGGCCTTGTGCCTAGAGTAGAAAAGAATATTAATGAATTATGTAACGACTACTCTGGATTCCCATATAATACAACCATAGAGCATCATAAATCTGTGGTCTCTGTTGTAGAAAAACATCCAAGCCATTGGTTTTAGATTTCTATCCGTTCATTATCATTTCAAGAACTTATGAGAGTGCCAGATTCCCTCCTGCAATGTGTACATTCTTTACTGTTTGGTTGTATGCACATGAGCACTTTCTACAAAATCACAGTAGGCTTCATTATTTTAAGGACAAGTTTGTGCAGTCCATTATCACTTGGTAATCCTTACATAGGTGTGTAACCAAAATCTGAAACAAAGACTATACAGGGTCAAACAGCTAACTTGAGGCTGTTTGTGTTGAGATTTTTCAGAACCTGTAACTAAAGAGATGAAGAGGAAGCATGAAATTTTGTATTTTTATTTGTCATAAGATAAGGAAAGGTATTATTCAAAACGTCTGCCATCAACAGTTATAACTGACTGAATAAGGTTGCAGAAGGCTGAATACATCTGCCTTGCATCATCCACAGTTATAGCCATTAATTCATTTCTAATGGCAGGGTTCCATGTACAATTCCTAATAATATTTAATTATAAAAATATGATATGATTTCTTAAACACTTATTAGCTAGGAGAGTCCATCTGGTTAAACAGGATTCAAAAGGAGTCCATAGGTAAAAATCAGTTGAGAAACACTGATGTAGAGGATTGATTTTTTAATTTTTTAATGTTCTCTGAGACAATTTTGTAAGCATCGTCATTGCTTTGACATCTACTTTTCATTGCTTTCATGGCTTAGAGGAAGTTTATTGAGGTAGATTTTCTTAGTTCTTTATTGCCCACAAGGGGCTAAACATAAAGGGGACAAACAAAGACAGACAAAGGGATTAAGTTGATTACAGTGACCTCAGTGCGTAACTGGTACTTTATTTATCGACCCCGAAAGGATGAAAAGCAAAGTCGACCTCTGCAGAATTTGAACTCAGAATGTAAAGACCGACGAAATACTGCTTAACATTTCTGCCAGCTCGCTGCCTTGAGGTAGATTTTCTATGACCAGATTCCCTTCCTGCTATCCATTCCCACCTGTTTCCAAGTAAGGTTATATTTCCCCCATGGTCAAACATGTTTTTGCAGAATATTGGAAATGAATGACACTGCTTGTATGACAGTGATACTCATTTACAACTATCATACGTTGTCAAGACAAAGAGACACAAACATACACACTCTCACACGCACTTATATACATATGTATATATGACAGGTGACTTTCAGTTTAATGTCTTCCAAATCCACCCACAAGGCTTTGGTTGGCCTGCGGTTATAGAAAACACTTACCCAAGGTGCCACACAGTAGAACTGAACCTAAAACTCTATGGTTGGGAAGCAAAGTTCTCAATAACACATCCATCGTCTTTTACTAATTGATTAATTGTAACTTTGAAAATTTCAGTGTTTCATATTTGATTTCTTTTTTTGGATATGGAGACATTTTGAATATTTCTTAGTCATTCTCATAGATTATATATTACAAGCTTGACTTTTCAAAGTCTGGTGTTACTTCCTGTTTCTTCTTTAATTTATTGTAAATTTTTTTTCCACTATTCACCTGACTGCTACACACCTTTTTCTTGGTAGCTGTAGTAGTTAAAATATCTCTGAAGCATAAGTCCAGCTTGAGTGTCTTTAAATTAGCCTGACCTTACGGAAAGTTAGACTGTTAATTTCAATAAGGTGTGATAGACATACTCAGCTGCCTCTTCACTTTTTGCAAAAGATAGGATCCTTTACATATTTATATGTTTAGGATCATCATAATCATCATCATCGTTTAACATCCATTTTCCATGCTGGCGTGGGTTGGACAGTTTGACTGAGAACTAGCAAGCCAGTAGGCTGCACCAGGCTCCAATCTGATCTGGCAATGTTTCTACAGCTGGATGCCCTTCCTAACGCCAGCCACTCCGAGAGTGTAGTAGGTGCTTTTTACGTGCCACCAGCATGGGAGCCAGTCAGGCGGCACTGGCATCGACCACGTTTGGATAGTGCTTTTTATGTGCTACCCACACAGGAGCCAGTTGCGGGGTACTGACATTGACAACATTTAGATGGTGCTTTTTACAGGCCACCAGCACAAGGAGCCACTTGGGTAGCACTGGCATCAACCCACGCGTGAATGGTGCTTATTACGTGCCACCAGCACAGGCGCCAGTCAAGCGGACTGGCATCAGCCACAACTACAATTTCCATTTTTATTTCAATTTTTAGACAAACATAATTTCAGAATTGCATTTAAAAAATTTTTTTTAATTGTCCTTGGAATGGTTGAAATTGCAAACTGTATCTTCATTTCCATTTTCAGTCATATCTGTTTTATGCTAGTGAAGGCATGTGGCCTAGTGGTTCAGATGTTGCATTCACAATCACAAGATCATCGTTTTGACTCCTGGACTGTGCAGTGCATTGTGCTCTTGAGCAAAATACTTCATTACACATTGCCCCAGTCCACTTAGCTGTAAATGAGTAACCCTGTGTTGAACCGGTGTCCTGTTCAGAGGAAATATTGTGATCTCAATCTTTTAGAAACCATAGAAACAAAGTAACTGTCCCTATGAGTCCCAAGACTTGAGACAGTAATGTCCAGGGGTTGATAATGATGATGATGATGATGATGATATGTTGGTTCTTTAAGTTTCAAGAATCCTTTATATATTTTAACAATTTTGATCATATACCTATTGTTTAGCCTGCTTTTTCTGAGCTCATCATATGCTGATAATGTGTTACTTCCTTTGGTGTTTGTGACTCAATTCCCTTTTGTCCTAACATTGTCTATTGTGTGGTTACTTCCCAACATTCAAATCGTAGTTGGATTATTCAGCATGTTCTGCCTGACTGAGTGATTAAGAAGACTTGGACTTAGTGCATTTATGAAGATCTTTTACAGCAAAACCTGTTCTACTTTGTACCTCTTTGTCATTTCAAATGATATATCTCTCTTGCATTATTTTATGTCAGTCTATCTTCTTACATCTCTCATAATGTTTTTGTCTCTTACTTGCCCACAAAACCCTTTGGTTTGTCTGTTAAAGTTATCAATCGTTGTCAAAATCACCACCAAATTTGACCATTTACTTAATTATTTTAACCCTGTGGCATTTAAACCAGCTACATGGAGCCCAAATTGCTACATGTTTTATCTTCAAACTGGTCAAATCTGGCCTCTCACACTTACCTTATAGTGTCATCCTAGTTAGTTTAGTTAGTTTGTCCACATTACCTTGTAAGGAGCATGGGGCCATGACCATTTCATTGCCAATGGATGCAATCTTGGACTACCTCCATGATTTGAGACCAAGAGAGACCGATTGCTTTTGCTTCATCCTTCATGCATCCTTTCCAGGTCTTCTTAGGTTGTCCAACCATGTTCTTTGCTTCAGGATGCCAGTCTGACATTTGTCTTGCAATGTTGCTTTCAGATCTCCTTAGAGTATGAACAATCTAGCCCCATTTCCTTTTCAGAATTTCTTGATCGATGGCAGCGAGCTGGCAGAAACGTTAGCACTCCAGCCGAAGTGCTTAGTGGTATTTCGTCTGCCATTATGTTCTGAGTTCAAATTCCACCAAGGTCGACTTAGCCTTTCATCCTTTCGGGGTCAATAAATTAAGTACCAGTTACGCACTGGGGTCGATGTAATCGACTTAATCCCTTTGTCTCTCCTTGTTTGTTCCCTCTATGTTTAGCCCCTTGTGGGCAATAAAGAAATAAGAATTTCTTGATTGATAGGAGTTTGATTCATTCTATCCCACAGACTTTCTGTTTGAAATTTTATCCTGTCACCAGATCTTGAGGATGTAGTGCAGACATTTTGTTGGCGAGGGTCTGTAGCTTACTCTTTATGACTTTGATGATGTTTCAAGTTTCTGACCTGTAAAGAAGAACAGCCTTGACGTTGGAATCCTTGCAAAATAAATTGTAATCCTAGAAAAATAAATTACATCATTGAAATCTGAAAGCTGCAAAGTAATGCATGATTAATTCAAAACAGTGTTAATAAATATGCATTATATTCAACAGTAATTTGAATGTCCAAGGGTTAAAGTGACATTGGGACTTCTCATAGATTTCTATTTGTAATGATCTTTTTATGAAACAAATCTTTTTTTATATAACTAATCACTCAAGGAAATAATTTTCAAAATATTCAACAGTTCATTGAAAAGAATGCATTTGTGGTCTATAAAACTTAAATGTAATCATTCACTTTTCACTGGCTACATTATTTGGGATTTAAAACAAAAAAAATAGTTTATATCCCCGTCTCCATTTCTTATTTATTCCTATACATTATAAACCAACCAGAAACATCACTCACTTTAACAGTCTTTGTTCATATGAAGATTTTCACATTTTGTATTCCTTTTCTATTTTATTAACATGTATTGCTTTTGATTAAGAAGCTCACTTTGCAACCATGTGGTTTCAGATGCAGTCCTACTGTGCTGCACTTTGGGCCAGTGTTTTCTGCTATAGGCACATACCACTCCATGCTTTGTGAGTGAAATTGGTTGGCAGAAGCTGTAGAAGCTCATTGTGTGTGTGTGTGTGTGTGTGTGAGATCATCATCATAATTTAACGTCTGTTGTCCATGCTAGCATGGGTCAGACGGTTTGACTAGGTCTGATTTGATATGGTTTCTACATCTGAATACCCTTCCTAATGCCAACCGCTCTGAGAGTGTAGTGAATGCTTTATGTGCCACAAGCATGGGTGTGATTTGTGTGGCACCAGTATCGGCTCCAACTACGATTTGACTTGGCTTGATGAGTCTTCTTCTCAAGCACAACATAATGCTAAAGGTCTTGGACATTCGTCATTGCCTCTGTGAAGCCCAACACTCGAAAGGAGCTTTTCAATGGCCACTGGCAGAAGGTGCTTTTTACGTGACACCAACATCAGCCATAACTACAATTTTACTTGGCTTCACATGTCTTCTCAAGTACAGCATATTGCCAAAGGTCTATTCTTATACTCACTGCTATGCTCTTGGAGCATCCACCTCCGCTATTAACTTGGTCACCTAGATAATAGAAACTATCTACTACCTCTAGCTTACCCTCCTGGCAGTTGATGGAATCTATTTTCTGTACATTTTAGGTGTTTATTGTATCTGTGCATCTTCCACATACGAACGTTATTTTCCCTGTTAATCTTCCTCTGATATTGCTGCACCTCTTATGTGTCCATAGTTTACACCAGGTATATCTTATGAAGTTTCTACCTATGCCTTTCCTACAGATTGAGTAGGGCCATCTACCTGAAGGGATTTGTGATTTGTCTCCCTTCCTACTTACTAAGACTTTGGTTTTTGCTAGGTTAACTCAAATTCTAGACCTTGCTTCCATACCTGAAACTTCTTCTTGAGTTCTGGTAGTGGTTCAGCTATAAGAACAAGGTCATGAACACAGAGGAACCGTCAAGGCAGCCTGTCTTAAATTCCACTGTTATTTCCTGGATGGCTATTGTTGTGAGAATGCAATGAATTGTGTGTATGCATGCTTATGTTGTTCTAAAGTAATTGATAGATTCTTGTCATGTTCTGTGCGATTGGTACCACAGATGGTAATATTGTCTATGTATGCACAGGTTCCCTTGATCTTCAAACAACATAAACATGCATACACACAGTTCATTGCATTCTCACAACAACTATCATGAACAAGAGGAGGTTGAGGACCAATCCTTGGTGAACCCTGCTCATACCCTTAATTCTTTGCTGTACTTGTTGCCAACCCTCACTTTACTGACAGAGCCCCTGTACATGGCTTGTACACCTCACCAACCACTCGTCCATCCCTAGTTTCTGCATTGACCACCAGATAAGGGATTGGGGGACCCTGTCAAAGGCTTTCTCTCAATCAACAAAAGCCAAGTACAGTGGTTAATCTTTCACTGCTGCTACCTTACCAGAAATATAGCATCAATGGTGCTTCTCCTTGGCACAAAATCAAACTGCATCTCATCTAGATTAACTCACTCCCTAATTAGTTGGGCTATGAGCCTCTCCCTAACTTTCATCACTTGATCCAACAATTTGATATCTCTGTAATTATTTCTATCTAAGGTGTCACCTTTACCTTTGTAGCAGTTGACTGTGGTGCTGTTACATGAGTCATTGGGTATGACTCCTTCATGAACCACCTGATTTACAATACAGGTAACTAGACCATAATCCACACCGCAATTTAAGGTTTCACAGGCTTCTAACAGAAACCTAGCTTGTTCAGGCTCACATTATCTGATTAATCTGAGTCCAACCAAACCCTCTCTTGACAATTAGTGTTGCTTTGTTTGTCTTCATACATTAACAGTTCAGTAAAAGAGACTAACAGAATTAGTAACAAACTTTTAAAAAATTACTGGGGTTAGGCTATGTCCCAGCATGGCTGCAGTCCCGTGAATGAAACCAGTAAAAAGTAATATCTGATATATTTACAGCCAGCTGCCTGGGTCTATTTTTATCTTGCCATTAATCTTGGAGAGGTTTAATACTAGGGACAACTATATGTTCTGAGTTCAGATATGGCTGGGGTCAATAACATAAAGTAGCAGTCAAGTACTGGAGTCTGTTAAATTGGCTATACTCCTTGTGCTTATAATAGAAATCATTATAGAGAACATATGCAAAATAGCAGACACTTTTTAGATGTGTAGTATGAAAAATTATAATTTTACCAAACACTTTATTTTAGGCAGTAACCGAGAAATAATTCTCACAGAGATCACATCAAAATGATGTTCCTTCCATATAATGCTTACAAAAGTGAACATAAACACAGGTTTCAAATTTAGTAAATGTTATGATTTCCTAAACAAGATATTGATGTAATGTTGTATACCATCTAAATTACAACATATAGAATTAATGTTTGTTTCCATTGAAAACAAAAGCAGTGAGCTTTACTTTTATGTAACTACTTGTTTAATCAGATATCCTCTATAATGTTGTAACATTCAAGCTAATTCTACCTCATTTTACTGGATATTTTTTTTTTCTTTTTGAAAGAAAGTCACTGAACAAAATATAATAAAATATTGAAATTCACAAATTTTTTGCAATTCACAGCAATTACATCAAAGATGAAATCGCCAGTTTTGCTGACAGAAATCCTTCGTATTGCTTCTAAAACTATTTAAATACAGTATATTTCCTTTGACTTGGCACAAGATCTCATTTTGTATAAGCAAATGTATAGTCAGTCAAATTAATAACATTGTATTATTGGTACTTGGTGATCTTGAAGAGATGAAAGGAAAAACTGACACTTGTGTGATTTGAACCCAAGATATGGGTTTCAAATTTTGGCACGAGGCCAGTAATTCTGGGGGAGGGGAATAGTTGATTATATTGAACCCAGTGCTCAACTGGTAATTATTTTATCCACTCCAAAGGGATGAAAGACAAAGTCAACCTCAGCAGAATTTGAACTTAGAACATTAAGTCAGACAAAATGCTGCAAAGCATTTGGCTTGGCATGCTAATGATTCTGCCAGCTAACTGCTTTTTTTAAACCCAAAATATTAATTTCTAATTTTGGCATCCAAGGTCACAAATATATATATATATATATATATATTTATATATATATATATATATATATATATATATATAGGTTGTTGTCGACTTACGGCCCATTGACTTTACAGCAATTGGTGTGCCAGATCCCAGTAGCAATAATAAATAGTCCAGTTGCAATCTAATGGGTTTAATTTCTTAAAAATTAACCTGTCTACGGATGATGTCAGCTAACAAACGCTTCCCCTAAGTTTGGTTATCGATCGCCACTGTGTTGAATGACTATCCTGTTGTGGAGACATCAAGGCAACCTCGTATTTGTTTATAAGACGACTGCTTGAGACTCCAAAATTTTTGACTAATGCCAGTATAATAGTATAATACAGAATGCTGTGTGTGACTTTTACCTGAGAATGTACCTTAAGAATGTAAAAATATAAAACAAAGCTATGTAGGCCTATAGGCCGACTTACGACCAAACTGACTTACGACCAGTTAGTCGGAACCAATTGTGATCGTAGGTCGACAATGACCTGTATATACAGGCAAGGGACATAGCTGATTGAGTCAATCACAATACATTATCTGCAATTATTTTCTCAATCATGGAAAAGTCAGTCTCTTAGATTGTTACATTTAGTCCCACATTCTGCTGTTTTTTGTAATCTCTACCTTCATTTGAACTCAAAATATTGGGGGAAGAAAATGATGCTATACTACATTTATTCTACCATTCCACCATTTATGCCAGCTAGTTACATTTATAGGTGTAGGTGCCGTAATCCTTTTCTACTATAGGCACAAGGCCAGCAGCATTAGAGAGAGAGCAATTTGATTACATTGACCCCTCCCACTCCCCCCGTACTTGACTAGTACTTGATTTTATTAACCCTGAAAGGATGAAAGACAAAGTTGACCTTGGTGGGATTTGAACTCAGAATGTAAAAACTCCTGTACAAGTTGCACTTTTAGTACATAACTTCAATGACAAATACCAGAATGTGACCTATACAGGAAATTATGAAATCTTGTATTATGTATAACAGTTTTGTGCAAAATGAGATGCAACTTATCTATGAGTAAACATCTTTGGTCGTTATTTAAACCTCACAAAGTCAGAAAGAGCAATGTGGCAACTGAATTTTATTTAGTTTATATCCTGTTTTCCTCTATGTCCTGTATCATTTCAGGTTTGATCAAATAAGTATCAGTCAACACCCAAGTTGATTCAATGGACTAATATATGCTTCTTCTCTATGAATTGTGGCTTTGTGCCAATATAAGAGGTTGTGTGGGGGTTATTTTTTGTTTTTGTTTTTGAAATTTAAAATCTTTATTTTGAACCAACAGATCACATTTTAAATTAAATATTTAAATACGAAGGAACAGAAAAAGAAAACAAAAAGGTGAGGTTAAGCAGCAGATGGAAGGAGAGGAGGCAATAGGCCATGTACCTCAGAACAAATGGTGTATTCAGCTGTGTCCTGCTATCATGACCATGATGGTGTTGCTGCGGAGAATGGCCAGTGATACTCACTGCAGGAGCCACTCCACCTCACTGGGCTCGTTTCTCAGATGAGCTGATGTTATTTTGATTTTACAGAGGAAATCGGCAATGCAGGGGTCTGAAAACTCTTGAGGTCTTGATAGCAACTGACAAAATGATCGCAGCCAGTCAGGCCCCTATATTTATTTATAGGAAATTGTTATTTAAACCTTGCAAACCATCGTTTTTGCTTGTCTGAAATCCTTCTCGGAAATCTATGCTACCTTCAGCCTCAATGAACTGATGAAATTTTACTTTATTAACATGTTGATACTGAATTAATTTGTTAGAATTGGCCAATAAAAATAAAATATATGCCATGAAATATGAAGAACTCCAGAAATTACCCCACTATCAAAACCGAGTTAAGTCAGTTCCTACACAATAAAGGTGACAAACATTTTCTGCAGGTGGACAAGTCTATCTTGTTGGCTCAAATATTTGTGAGTCTTTTCTCAGAAGTAGGGAGACATTCTATATCCAGATATCCAGTTTGGTAAAAGACTGAAGGAAAGGTTTAAAACCTATCCTAAATAAAGCCTTCAGTTGTATCAAAAGATGGACAAAGCAAACTTTCATTAGGGTAGCAATATATCTTTTATCTTCTTACTCGTTTAGGTCACGTGTCATGGCCATGCTGTGGCACCTCCTTGAATTTTTAGTTGAATGAATGGACCCCAGTTCCTTTCTTAAGCCTGATACTTATTATATCAGTCGCTTTTGCTGAACTACAAAGTTACAGTGGCATAAATACCAACACCAGTTGTCAAGCAGTGTGGGACACACACACACACACAAACACACACACACACACACACACACACACACACACACGATGGGCTTCTTTCAGATTCTGTCTACCAAATCCACTCACAAGGCTTTGATTAGCATGAGGGCATAGTAGAAGACACTTGCTCAAGTTGCCATGCAGTGGAAGTTTATTGAATTATGTCTTATAAGTCACAGACTCCCTGCTAGACTGAAATGCAGAAATAGAGCCCTGGTAGACACTAAAAGATTCTGTTAAATTTGTTAAATTATTTTTACATTGTTAGATTTTATTTTCATTAAAAATGATATGCTCCTGATGGATATTGAGACAAGTAATCTACATGTGTATTGTTAATGTAGACTTTATTGATTAATCTTGCTGATTCTATGCAAATATGTTCCAAAAATAAATTTAAATACTATGGTTATACCAAAAGGAATTTGCTTTTCTTCTCTTCTTTTTAACTCTTTCTGTCATGAAATCAACTACAATAGGGAACAATTTACAGGAATTGAAATTTCTTCTGCAGAACATTGTTTATTTTATTTACATTTAAACAGTGATTCCCTAGGGACCAGACTATTACCATTTAATAGTTTTAAAACATTAAAAAAATCAGTTTAGTAGAGAGAAGTATATATATGTATAAATCATTTAAACATATAAATATAACTTCAGTATACTTATTTAAAAAAAACAACTGTTCATGCTGTGTTGGTATATTAGTAATTAGATTATATTGTATTTTGTCTTGTTTTTGTTATGTATTTAATGTATGTAATTGCTGCAGCTCTTGACTTAAGACTTGAATTATAACACAAACAGTTAGAATTTGTGTTTTAGTAAAATTGAGGTTAAGTAGACTCATTACGTACAAGTTTCTGTTATATTTACCATTGCTTGTCCTATAGTCCTTGTTTGATGCTTTCTGTAACCTTTTGATGTAACATAGGTCACTGATAAGATTGCAGTTTTCATTTGATAAGAATGTATATTTCTCTCAAGGTATCCATTTTGTTTTGCTCATATAGTCATAGACCTTAATAGGACAGCGGAGTCCTCAAACTTGGAAAGTGGGTTTCTACTGTTGGTGTCCACAACAAATATTTTCCTTTGTTTTGCTCATGATAGTTCCAGCTAACAGATAATGGGAGAGATAATGCCTGGCCTTCATCAGACTAGTGCTAGTGTCATTATAAATACACTTTCCTTCATTGTCTCAGTTATCGGTGATGCAAAAAAGAATCCAACAGTAAAAATCTCAGCCCAAAACTCACACAAAACATTGCAATCAGAGACATTAAAATATGCCGAGTCACATATATTGCATTATTTCAGTGAATGTTACAGTTTGAAATGACTTGAGGGCTGCTGTATTTTAAATATGTGTAACTGATTCTTGCATTAAAAAAATGTTGATATTATTTATTTATATATATATATATATATATATATATATATATCATCATCATCATCATCATCATCCAGTGTTTTAAATCCGGGTTTTGTCTCCGTTAATGGGGTGGCCGGATTTACCACAATGCCATAGCAACTGAGGTAGGTAGGTTCAGCCCACCCCAACCTTTCGACTGGCTGGTACCCATTCTCCTTTGCTATCTTGTGACTTTTTGGCTGCTGGATTTTCTACGGGGAGCTTGCCCTTGCTTACCCCCAACCTCAGTTTCTAGATATGAGTGGTCCCAAGGCCTCTACCATGACTTTTAAAAAATGTGGTGGAAAACTAGGTCAGTAAGGCAGGCATGGGTTGGACGAGTTTTCCATGCTGGCAAGCTGAAGAGCTGCACCAGGCTCCTATTGTCTGTTTTGGCATGGTTTCTGCAGCTGGATGCCCTTCCTAACACCAACCACCCTACAGAGTGTACTGGGTGCTTTTTACACAGTACCAATGTACATATATATATCCTACTCTTTTACTTGTTTCAGTCATTTGACTGTAGCCATGCTGGAGCACCGCCTTTAGTCGAGAAAATCGACCCCAGGACTTATTCTTTATAAGCCTAGTACTTATTCTATCGGTCTTTTTTGCCGAACTGCTAAGTTATGGGGACGTAAACACACCAGCATCGGTTGTCAAGTGATGGTGGGGGAACAAACACAGACACACAAACACACATACGCATATATATATATATATATATATATATATACACATACACATATATACACATATATACGACGGGCTTCTTTCAGTTTCTGTCTACCAAATCCACTCACAAGGCTTTGGTCGGCCCAAGGCTATAGTAGAAGACACTTGCCCAAGGTGCCACACAGTGGGACTGAACCCAGAACCATGTGGTTGGTAAGCCAGCTACTTACGACACAGCCACTCCTAGTTGACTAAATCAATAGTATTTTTACCTGTTGATTGAATGGTGAACAACATGTACCTCACCATCAGTATTTTGTATCCACTGACTAGAAGATTTAATCTGTGCTAGCTAAGATGTCAATTCTGAAGCCTAGTGCTATGAGTTTAAGATTCTGGGATTTTGATCACATGGTCTGATGTCTTCATTTCTCACTAGAACTCTTATTTTGTGTTTGTAATTGTTTTTCATCCCAGCTTTACTCTGATGGCATTCCAATTCCATGGATATTATAGAGCTACTACATCTAAAAACAATTAATACCAATAGATTTAGAAATAACCAAATATTTTTGAAGATTACCTTATTCTTGCAAGCATGGGGACTGGATGTAAAAAGAAACCTGAAATGAAATACAAGTGAATTATAATCCATGTGCAAGATATACAATTTTGCAAAAAAAATATCTATAAATATGTTAGCATAAGAGAAATAAAATATTTTAAATCACCCCCCCCATAAAAAAATTCGTCATCATCATATGCCCCCTTTTTCCGTACTGACATGGGTTGGATGGTTTGATAAGAACATGGTTTCTACAGCTGGAAACCCTTCCTAATGCCAGCCATTTAACAGTGTGTACTGGATGCTTTTTATGTGGCATTAGCACCAGTGAAGCCGCCAAGTAACTACAAGATAAAACCCCCTCAACTGAGCAGAGTTTACACTGGCGAAATAAGAAACTTATGATAGAGGGAGGGGAGCAGGTGTCTTGCTGAAGAGGTGAATACGTGGCCTGCCCACCTGGAAAGTGAGAGAGAGGAAGAACGAGAAGTGAGGTCCAGATACAACATGAATATGAGACAGAATAGAAAGTGCACTAAGTGAAAATAGTGTAACAGATGGTTAGAAATAGGGAATGAGTTGGATGTAGAGGATATCAGTTTAGTGTAGCGAGAAGTGAAAACAAAATGAAAGATGAGTTGTGGCAGAAGACTTGGCAGAGCCTCAATTCTGCAAAGATGGACATGTCTTCTCAAGCACAGCATAACACCATTCATCTTGGGCCCCCATCATCTCTGAGAGGCTCAACACCTTGAGATCAGTTTTCACTTCGTCTTGCAGCTTCCTTAGTCTCCCTCTTCTACATGCTCCTTCCAAATTTAGCGATCAGCACTTCTTTATACAGCTGTCCTCATTCATCCGCATCACATTTTGTTTTGTTATTCATTATTATGCTTATGCAAATGCCTTTGGAAAAGTGTTTCTTTGAAATGTTTGTTGATAATTAAAAGAATCACTGATAAAAAGATTTTTTAGAAATTTAACTCCTCCTTTCTGGAGAGATAAGACTGCAGCAACATTAAATAATAAAAAGTAAAGTGACCTTGGTGATAACTGGTGACAATAAATGTTTGCATTTCTTATTGTATAATTGTTGACCTTCCCACTCAATTTTACAATTGCTGTTTTAACATATTTATAGTTATTTATTTATATGAACTGTCAGGCCTTGTTTTTGCTTATTATGAAACCATACCACTGACCAATTTCAATTAAATTGGATTTAACTAGTTTATAAGTCACACATTTTATGAAAGCATACAACTTATTTTTTATTAATTTTACTGAATATTTAATAAATACGTATAGAATTGCTGAAAATAAGAAAATTCGTTAATGCATTTTGTCAGAAGATTTTATTTCAATAGTATAAAGCAAACATTTTGAAGTGTCCTTTTACAACTTAGGAAAGCTGCAAATATCTTTGCTGTGTATGTGGGTGAGAGCAGTGTGATCAAAGTTGAACTATGGTTGTATTATATATATGAAACAGCTCTTACATCATGTCTGAAGCTAATAGATACAGATGATAATCAAGGATTTGTAATAAATGTGGCTGGTTGGACATGACAGGGTGAATTTTCAAAAAGAAAGAAATGTTAAAATGACTTTACAAAACTGAAACCCAGTTCTTGCTGAATCTTTAATCCTATATGTAAACAATTATATCAAACTAAAAAATATTAGAATTATTGGTCTGTGAGTTTTCCCTCTTTGTTGAAGTTGCAGATATGAGCTTGTAAGGAAATGCAGATAATGAAATTCCATCAACTTCACTTCAGTTACATAGTAAACTCAATATTACATTGGAATCTTAATAAAATTAAAACTGCAAAACAAACTCTCTGGTCTTGAAAATTGTGTTAAGAGATATTTCTGATACAATTTTTTATAAAGACAAGTTCAGTAGTGTTGCAACAGACAAGATATCCTTGTTCACCTGTATTTCAATAGTTGCTAAATTTTTATAACCGAGACCAAAGCAATTCTTATATACCTATGTAAAAGCTAACATATTTACTGCTGTAAGCATTGGAAAACTAAGAAGGAGTAATTATGTGGTAAGGAAAAGACAACATTAGCTCAATGACTAAAAGTGTTTTAATCATTTTGGTAAGTGCAAGGGAGAAAGCTGGTGTTTTGGTCATGTTAGACATTCACAATTTGTACACCGCACTGTTCTTGCTAGAGTAGTGCTGAGAGAATCAGTAAGTGGATGTACACAATTATATGTGAGAAGGTTTGAAACATTAGCATATTTAAAAAATAAATCATTGCTGTTAATTATTCAAATATAATATTTGTATAATACTTATACAACTCTCAAGTACGTCGAAGATAATAAAACTACAAGAACAAACATATTTTCTGATTCACTAACATAACTGCAAGCAGTTCAAAATCCAAAATCAAAGCTCTTTTGCATCTTGAGAAGTCTACAAAAGGAATTTATTCTTCTGTTTCTTAGTTATGATATTAAATTAACAATAAATTAATTTTCAAATTAGTCTGAGTAGTAACGAAGGTTGTGTCTAGTCTATGCATGATCCCAAGACTGGTAAGATTAATCTTCCAAGACTTGTAAGATTAATGGGGATTAATCTTGAAGTCACCATCTGCAGATTAAAAATATATATATGTATAGATAGATTGGGGAGGGAATTCCAGTGGTCCTGATTTAAATGGATATGCAAGTTGCAAGTTTAGAGGGTCACTGATCATTATAGTAGCTGTTGTTTTGGCTTTAGAAGAGATGGAGATAAGTAACAAAGAGTTTGTAAGTATTTAAGTGAACAGACCTCTGCCATTCAACCATATAGCAACACTGTTGTAGATATGTAAGGAGCACTTTAATATCAGCCATACTTGAGCTTTGAAGAGGGTCAACAACTGATGGGTTTTTTTTTTGGTTCTGAAGGGGTTGCCTAGTCTTTGGGTTGAGGTTTGGCAATGTTATATATGTAGGGGTGGGGAAGTCACTATGAGACACTATCAGAGAATGTGAGACAACATTGGCATTGACTTCAAGAGTTTTAATCTTTTAATATTCAAACAGGTCACATCCGGCCCAAATATTTTATCAGTTTTATGTTCAAACTGGCCAGATCTGGCCTCTCACACCTACCCTACAATGACATTAAAAAAATAAACCATCTCATTATTAAAATCTTGAAGCTATGAGATAATACATGATGAATTCTAAACAATGTGAATAAATGAGCATTACATTTGACTGAGTAATCTGAATGCTAAAGGGTTAATTGTGTGCTGTTTGTATAGAGAGGGCATGACACAACTGTCTCCTTGATATGTACCATAATTGTGCTTTTATGTTGTTGAAGGTTTGAATGTCCTCTATTGAAAGATATTTTCAAGGTTTAGTTTGTTCATGGAGGTAGTGTAGGCTGCTTGTGGATAACACCTGTGTGCTGAAGGTCAAGGAAGAGTGAAAGGTTGTAATATCTGTATGAGAATGTGACAAGAAATAGGTTAATAGGTTGTTAATGTGCAGAGAGATGAGTGTGAGAAACAAAATAGAACCCTGGGGTACACCAAAGTTACTAGAGTGTGGTTCAGAGAGAGCTCTATCAATGCATGTTGCTATAAGAGCTGCCTGAATGAAAATTTATGAATGGAACTCCTAGGAAAGCAGCTTAAACAGATGACTTGAGAGAGAGAGAGAGAGATGTCCTCAATACAGAATGAATAGTGTTGTTGGTTGGAGGAGTTCAGAGAGTGATAGAGATACCTGATGTATTTAGAGGAATGGAGAAGATAGACTACATGAGAAGCCTTTGTTGTTGATATCCAAGTGAGAAAGGTGGGTGGTGTAGAGAGTAGATGTTACATAAGTGCAGACACAATGAAGCTGGAATATAGACTTGAACAGCAGAGTTTTATTAGAGGTAGAAGATGAGAGATTTGTTGCTGAGAATAGAGAATAGTTGTAATATACATGGTAGTGGTTGCTGATATAAGTAGTAACTTGCTATAGCCTATATCGACTGAGGTACCAGCTATTTGAGACAGGTTGTGCTAGTCTCCTTACTTGCATCTTTTACATTGCTTCTAAAGTGAACAACGATTGCTGACCCCTCCATTCATATTTTACTTTCAATAGTCCATTGTCATCCTACTCATAATCTTCATATTAACATTTGCATCCTTTTTTTTTTGTGTGTGCTCATAATCACTGAGATGCCCTAATGTCATTACATACCACTTCACCCAAATGATATCCTCATTCATACTAACACACTGCCTTGTGGCTGAAACCATCTCACACTTCTCTTCATAGCTCTTAACTTCTCTCCTTGTTAGATAACCTGATATCTTGCTTCCTGCCTTACTTCCAAACATTGCTCCTTTTTATATCATCCTATCTCTTAGAGCCCTGGCTCTATCCACTACTCTTTCACCACCGTGTTGTCTGCTTCCTGACTGGTTTCTATTCTGTCCAAAGGACTGACCAGTGGCTTGCAGCAGATTGTCTCTCAGAAATATCTCTGGTTATAATTACAGATTTCTTTCTAATTAATGATCAATTAAGGATGTAAGGAAATTATATAAAATAAATGATAACGACTACAGGTGAAAAACAAGACTTGTACTAATTGTAATTTTAATCATCTTCATCATCATCGCCATTTAACGCCTGCTTTCCATTTTTAACTTCTAAAAATCAGTTCTGAATTCATCTGGCATATTACAGCCATTGTTGGTTTTTACTTTCAAATGTACAGTTTCATTAAACCATTTGTTACATTTTGAATAACACATTTTCTTTTGGCTGCTCGCACACACATGGGGAACAGCTTTTCTTTCCACTGTGTTGTATTAAAAACAAACTCTGTCCTAATTTATTTTTTTTGTTTCATTGAAGTTTACTCATATCTTCATAGTGATCCTTATAGATCATTTGGAACAATAAAGTTCCCAAATCCATTGTTATCAATGTTTCCAGTCTATTGCAGTAATCCACTAGTCCCCTCCCCCCAAATTTCAGGCCTTGTGCCTTTAGTAGAAAGGATTATTAAGGCAGCAAGCTGGCAGAATTCTTAGTGGCATTTTGTCCATTCTTACGTTCTGAGTTCAAATTCTGCCAAGGTCAACTTTACCTTTCATCCTTTCAGGGTCGATAAAATAAGTACCAGTTGAGCACTGGTAGTCATTGTAATCGATTTAACCCCTCCACTGAACCTACTATCCTTGTATCGAAATTTGAAACTAATATTATAAAAGGTTGCTTTACTGGCTGTCATATTCCAGGTCTGAATACTATCTTTTGGTGGGTGGATTATTCTTTGATACCTCAACACACTTATTGTTTGTTATATCCAGTAACCATCTAAGGTGTTGAACTTTTCTTGTTTCTATTATACAGCACCATTCTACTATGAGTAGCATGAAAAATAGTTGTAAATTATCATTATTATCAAAGTTGATAGCCCCATGTTGATATTTAAAGAAAAAATACTTTATTTCACAACCTACACTGAATTTTGTATAAAAACATCAAATGAGATTTTGATCCTATATTATTTAATTTTTAGAAATTATTCATTCGTGGTCACCCTTCCTGTTTATAAGATCATTTTTGTTGATATTTTTGCCAGCTGTTTCTTCCCCCTTATTTCTTTTTCTTTTTGAATTTTTATTTTATCAATTTTAACACTTGAAAATTCCTTGATTTTAGTTTGTAAACTTGTTTAGTTTACAAAGTCATAAAAATGTGAAAAGTGGAAGTAGTGCTTATAGCAAAACTATGTAAGTTATTGACTTACTAGCTTCATTTCACTAATAGATGATGGCACTGATTCTGTTTTTTTCTGCTGGGGAGTCTGCATTGCTGAGTAGACTACACTGACATCCTTTGTTTTGTTGTAATAGTTAAATTGTGAACAAGGTTTTGGAGAAAAACAAAAAACTGGTTGAGGAAAAAATAATTTGGAATTTATAAACAAATAACCTAAATTAGACATAGTTTGCTATGTATCTAGTGGAACAATAACTAGTTGTACTTTACTGTGATAGTATAATATAGTCGGCATAGAAATGAATATCTTTTCCAAAGTGCATGTCATACATTTTTGTATTATATTTATTAATTGAGAAGAAAGATATATTTAGCTATCTAAAGTTATACATCTAAATATTCTGTATTTTTCCTTCCTGTTAGAATATTCTCAACAACAACAACAAAATAGATAAGTGAAATAAAATAAAACTTCCAGCAGATTTAAGATATAAAATTTCAGCAAATGAAAATAATGGACAACAAACTATGCTGCAAGCCCATGAAAGAATGACCACAAACATTACTGATAAGGAGAAGACAATGATCTTTTTTGACTGTCAAGAGCTTTATTGTTAAGCCTTCAAACTTTATTAACATAGTGTTGGACATAACTAATATCTAGAAATATAACTCTGTACAATTGATTCAAATCCATGGCATTATTCTGATGGTACCGTTAGAATATGGACTGAATTATCTAATCTGGCTTGTAATTGTTATGAAAATGCAGCATAACAATACATACTTCTGTTTTTTATTCAAGTAGGAAATTGAATAAATTAATGCCAAAAATGGCATTACAGTTAAATGACATTTAAATAAATTTATAAAAATAGCTAGTGTTTTATCATTGTTATGTTTAAGCTTGTAGCTCTATAGAAATACTTTTTGTAATTGAAAATTTTTATCATGTTGATCTATTGTACACAAGTTGAGGGCCCCTGTCTGCAGATTCATATTATGTTTCTAGCATATATTCTGTATCTTTGTCTTTGTTGACCTTGTTTTTACAACCTTTTCTTCATTGTTTGCAGACTACAGAATGTTTAATAACATGGAACTCTTCATTGCACAGGAAATTTATTCTTGTTCTTTACAGACTTAAATAAATGACAAATTTAAGTATTATATTTTTTTGAATGTGCTTTTTTTTTTTCCCTCTCATTAATTAACGTTTCTTTTTGATATTTTTCAGGAGGTTTTCCGTTACAAGGTAGATTACCAAGTCTCTTTATATATAGTTGCTGTTCTTGAATATATTGCTGCTGACATACTTAAGGTAACACAATATTTTTCTTTAGATTTATTGTTCTCTGTCCTGCTATTATAGTTTTACTGCTATTTCTTTGCTTGCTATACAACCTTCTGATATGATATTTATGCACAAGATAGCTGCAATCTAACTACTGCTTATTTTGCAGTTTGAAATTAACACTACAAATTTTTGTTTTGTTTTTATCTCATTTACAAAACAACTTCTGGATAGAATGATTTTCACACATTTTATTACCTGCCACAAAAGTTTTTAATCTATAGTTTCATAATTAAATGCGGCAGTTTTATTCTTACATTTAATTGCGCAGAAACAAAACATCCTTTTTAAACCATTAATTTATATCCATTTCACCCACTTAGCATAATTTATTTTTAGTTTTCATTAGTTTATTCTTTTAGTTTTCTATTTAATTCCAATAAACTTACTCTATATTTTGAACCTAGTTCAATACTATTTTCCTGTAATTCTTAGCTTTAGTTTTATTCAAATCACATATGTATCTCCCTGAATAATGTGATTTAAAGTTTTAAGATCATCATCATCATTTAACATTAAATTTTCCATGCTTGCATGGCTTAAACAGAATTTTGCAAGGCAGATTTTCTGCAGCTGGATTCCTTTCCTGTCACTAACACTAACCTGTTTTCTAGCAAAGTAATATTTTTCCGAGGTGAGACATGTTTTCCACAAGCGACTGGAAACAAACGACATCACTTATATGACGACGATACTCATTTCAAACATTGTGATGTCTAGACAAGGGTTTGCACCCCCACCCCCAGTATGCGCACACGCACACCTCTTTCAGTTCCACTCTCTAGGCTTGATCAGCCCAGGACTAGTAAAAAACATTTGCCCAAGGTGCTGCGCTGTATGACTGAACTGAAGACCACATAACTGAGAAGCTAGCTTCTTAACCACCCAGCTATGCTTGTGCCTATTGTAGTTATTATATCTCTTGCCATTTTGAACTATTTCAGAAACACTTTCTCTCTTAACATAAAATATTCAGTTACATAATTCAGAATAGTGTTATTCCTTGACCGTTATTCACTAATTATATAACATTCTTAAGACCCGGCAAGCCAAGTAAGATCGTTGCCAGTGCCCCTGGACTGGTTCTTGTGCGGGTGGCACATGAGATGCACCATTTTGAGCGTGGCCGTTGCCAGTACCGCCTGACTGGCTCCTGTAGGATTTTCGAGCGAGATCGTTGCCAGTGCCCCTGGACTGGCTTGTGCGGGTGGCACATAAAAGACACCATTTCGAGCGTGGCCGTTTTCGTGCGGGTGACACGTAAAAGCACCCACTACACTCTCTGAGTGGTTGGCGTTAGGAAGGGCATCCAGCTGTAGAAACTCTGCCAAATCAGACTGGAGCCTGGTGTTGCCATCCGGTTTCACCAGTCCTCAGTCAAATCGTCCAACCCATGCTAGCATGGAAAACGGACGTTAAACGATGATGATGATGATGATGATGATATATTTCTAAATCTTGAGTCTCAAGATATGTCTTTTAGAGATTCAATTCATTTATCTTTTAATGGTTGTATTCTATCTTGTTGCACAAATAAGCACAAAATTAATTGCACAGTGAAGCAGTATCCTCAATTAAAAGTACTTTCAGCTCTATCCAAAAGTTGGGTATAAACATTTTATAAAAGTTAACTTTATATTGTATTACATATACCATTGATTATTATCTCCCTCAAATATGCTTCCTGATATCAACACTCATTTATTAAGCAATGTATTTCATCTCTTCATCTGCATGTTCATTACATCATATTTGTCCTCAGAAGACCTTTATGAATTCAAAATAGCCAGCAACTGATATTAACACCAACAAGATACAAGTATCAGCCAAGTACTGAGATCAATGTAATCAATTAACCCCCTTCTCCAAAATTTAAGGCCTTGTGCCTATAGTAGAAAGGAGAAAGCATTATTTCTCTTCCATTTTCTCATTTTAAAATTTTCTTTCCTTTTCTTATCATTTGTATAATGATTATTGTTTCATATTGGCAGGACACATTCTGTTATATTAGCATAAAAACATGTTCATTATAGTTGGTGTTTTGGTTTATCTAAAATAACCAGCTATGATGTCATATTAGTTGGCAATAGGAAGGGTATACAGTCATTAATTCCCAGTCACAATATCATGGGAAATATAGTGAAGCAGGTTTCTCATGTTAAAATCCTTTCCATTTTATATTTGTTTGAATTGCTGAAAATAAAAGAGGACAAGTGTGTTTATTGTTTACACCAGATTTACAAATGTTGTCTACCTAGACTGAGAGCTTTCTCTCTGTCCAAGTGCGAGAAGATTACTTTCTGGAAATGTTTTTGAGTTATATTTTACATGAAGTGACAAAACGTTTGCTTCCCAGCCACGTGGTTTTGGGATCAGCCCCACTGGATGGCATTTTGGGCAAGTGTCTTCTATAACCTTGAGCTAACCAAAACTTTGTGAATGGATTTGGTCGATGGAAACTAAAAGAAGCATATATATATATATATATATATATATATATATATCATCCTCATCATCGTTTAACGTCCGTCTTCCTTGCATGCATGCGTAGGACGGGTGACAGGAGCCGGCCAGGTAGAAAAACTACCTTAGGCTACTGTGTCTGTTTTGGCAGGGATTTTACGGCTGGATGCCCTTCAAAATGCCAACCATGTTACAGTGTGGACTGGATGCTTTTAAAGTGGCACCAGCACTGGCAGGGTAACCAAGTAACTCATAAGACAAGGAATTATGAGAGGGGAAGGGCATTTGTGGAGGGGAACTTGTGTCAGAGGATGAAAGGTCAGAGTGTAACAAAGAGACAGAGAGACAGAAGCTGGTGTCTTGCCACTACAAAGGGGGCATTCTATTTCTCCTTTTTTTTATTCACCTTTACTCTAATTAAATATTCTAAACTACCTAAGATACTCACCCTGCCTTGATTTTGTTTTCCTTTTCCTTTAGTGTGTGTGTGTGATTTTCCTTATTTTAACATTGCATGAAGTTGTAAAAAAAAACAAATGTTACCATCGTGCAAGTGGTATCCTTCATTCCCAATCTTCCATGAAAACATGTCTGGTCATGGGGAAATATTACCTTATGTGGAAACAGATGAAGGTTGGTGTCAGGAAGGGTATCCAGTTGTAGAAAACCTGTCTCCACAAAATTCCATCTGACCAATGCAAGCATGGAAAGTGGATATAAAAACAATGATGATGAGCTGTATTAATTATTTCCTAACAATTTGCATTGTGTCGTTATACTCTCTGGTAGAAGTAAGTAGGAGGAAAATGTTTGAGAAGAGAGCTAAGGTGAAGGACCAGTTGCAGTAAGGGATTGAAATATTGGATTTTGTAAGCAATTGTAATGAGCATAAGTTACCAATAAGCTGTTTTTAGATTGTTTTTCGGCACTGTTCTGAGTATAGACATTGGTATCCCTACAGCTTGATTTAACATCTTGGGAAAGTTATTGCCTATGAATTTATTGCCTCATTTGTTCATTTTTAATCTTTTTTTTTTATCCTTTCCTTTAAACACCCATATGTTAAATTCAACAGGAATGACCATCATCTATTGATGGGAAAAGTATTTCACAAATATTAATATTCTTTCCCCATTTGAACTGCCTGACATCGGTATGATTACATTGAGTAATCACATACATTATAAACTTAAGACAATGAAGAAAACCGCTTAAGTAGGTTATTATGAAACCTACATGAGAATTTTGTGTATATGATTCGCTTGTCTTTGTTTACATTCTCCAGTAAACAGAAGTCCCACAGCTTCAGTTTTCGACATATAAGGACCAATGGAAGGAAAGTATCTCACTGGGAAAACATGTAAGGGTTAGTAAGTGACAGGAAGAGCATATGACTGTAGAAAATTTGCCTTGAGTTTTATGCAACTCATGCCAGCATAGGGTAAAACATGCAAAAACAATGATGACACTGCTGCTACTAGGAAATTGAAATCTGCATATTTTCATCCAAATTTAGAACTTCATTATGGGAGGTTAGGTTCATCCTGAAGTTACACATGATCTTACTTTATTAATGTGTAATTTTTGAGTATATGACTAAATTATGAAGATCCTGGGTTATGTAAAAGTGAGTTTACTTTGCCTCTTCGTTTTCTTTTTTTGCATGGCACCTTGGATAAGCGCCTTTTACTATGGCCCCGGATCAACCAATGCCATATATGTGAATTTGGTAAAAAGAAGCTGTATGGAAGCATACAGTTGTATGGAAAGGGGTGAGCTGGCAGAAACGTTAGCACGCAGGGCAAAATGCTTAGCAGTATTTCGTCTGCCGTTACTTTCTGAGTTCAAATTCTGCCGAAGTTGACTTTACCTTTCATCCTTTCAGGGTCAATAAATTAAGTACCAGTTACGCACTGGGGTTGATGTATTCGACTTAATCCCTTTGTCTTTCCTTGTTTGTCCCCTCAATGTTTATTCCCTTGTGGGCAATAAAGAAATAAGAAATTGTATGGAAGCATCATCATCATCATCATCATCATGTTTTCCATGCTGGCATGGGTTGGACCGTTTGGCAGAAGCTGGCAAGCCAGAGAGTTGTACCAGGCTCCAATTGTCTGTTTTGGCATGTTTCTATGGCTGGATGCCCTTCCTAATGCCAACCACTTTACAATCTGTGCTGGGTGCTTTTTATGTGGTACCAGCATCCGTGTTCTATACATGGCACCAGCTAGGGTACTTTTTACATGGTACCAGCACAGGATGTTATATATATATATATATACGTACGATAGTGTCTTATAAAGCTAGGTTTATATATCCTAAAATTGCAGAAGAATTTGCTGCTGGGCAGTTTAGCTTAATGATAAAGAACTTGACGCATAATCACAGGAATGTGATTTTGAGTTTCATGGCTGGCAGCCGACAGATTTTTCTGCAAAATATGGATAGTTTATCCTGTTCAGGCTATATTATTAGCATTATCCTGTGTTTGAAAATAAAATTATTTCCTTATCTATATATGTGTGTGTGTGTGTTGGGTTTGTCTCCCACCACTGCTTGGCAACTGGTGTTGGTTTGTTTATGTCTCCATAACTTAGTAGTCCAGCAAAACTGACCAATAGAATAAATACCAGACTTTAAAAAAGATAAGCACTGGGGTTGATTTGTTTGACTAAACTGTTGAGGATGTTGCCCCCAGCACGGCCTCAGTCCAATAACTGAAACACATAAAAGATAAAGCATATAGCAATACTTGCAAGGATTTGTGTTGGGTAGGGAAGGGGTATGATTAAAAATGTCCGTTGGAAGCATGAAATTTTTTACAGTGCACAGTATTTAGGAACATTTATAATGCCACTGTTTAATGTTCTAGACTTTGGGGTGGGGGAAACCCAACACATTCCTAATCTTGTTACACATTTCACAGATGTTAATTGTTACTTAAATTCAATGTAAATGCAAGCTAATTTTCAATTTATTTGTTCATATTCAACTTATTCATTTGATTTATTTGATTTTAATTTTTTTTTTTTTTTTTTTTTTGCAGCTGACTGACAACTATGTTAAAAACATCAAACATGTTTGTGTCACACAGCAAGATATTAATGTTGCCATGAATGCCGATAAGGTAGGTTTGTTTATTAAAACAAAAAAAAAAAAGTTTCAAGGATGAGTGGGAAGCAAATTAGCATAGCATAACATATTTAATAAGGAAGAGAGGAAATTAGTTGATTTAGATTTCACTTAAAATATTTAACTGCGATTTGATTTTGTTAAACTGTTAGCTTTTGATTGTTGAAAAGCAGCCATATTTTATACTGTAAAAAAAAAAAAAAATGTTCCAGTTATTTGGTTTCTAATTGACACTCACAGCTAATCCATACATTGTGTCTCTTAGGAAATTTTTATGATTTTTATAATATTTCTAAATTATTTTCAAAAATAATTTGTTATTCCCATTTATATTTGATTTTGGCTAATAGATTTAATAATAATAATAATAATAATTATTGTTATTATTATTATTATTATTATTATTATTATTATTATTATTATTATTATTAGTGTCTTTGTGTCTGTGTTTGTTCTCTCCATGACTTGGCAACTGGTTTTGGCTTGTTTATGTCTCCTATAACTTAGCAGGTTGGCAGTGAAAACTGATACATTAAGTATCTGACTTACAAAAAAAAAAAAAAATTTTTGGTGGAATATTTGTGTCTTAATTTTGTTTCTTGCAAGGGAGTCATAAAGATGTTGTCGATGGTAGTGAAATCATTTAATCACTTAACTCATTAGCATTCGCATTATCCTCTCAGAAGTAATGCTTATTTATTCTCACTGTTTTATATTAATCATGCGTTATGTTGTAGCTTCAAGAATCTATCAGTGTTTTATTATTGCAGTTATAGTTCATACTGTGATTGGGCAGTACATGCCTGTTCTGTTGGTATTCAGTCTCCTGTACACATGGTTTCAGCTGATTGTTCACTGATTTTTGTCATCCATGTATAATAAGAATGAATGGCACGTGCTATGGGAAAATATTTTGTGGATATTGCAGGGCAAGAAACAATCTGAGACATACTAAACTGTTTGTGCCAGTGTATAAGAACCTTCAGAATTTCCATTTTAGATGTAGGCTGTAAAGCTTTTCATCATTATTGACATCATCATCATTATTCAACATCCACTTTTATGCTGCTATAGGCTGGACAGTTTGAGAGAATCTGACAGTTTGGAGAATTGTGTTCTGCACCAATATCTTCTTTTGCACAGTTTCTACATGTGGATGCCCTGCCTAATGCCAACCACTTTACGAAGTATGCCGGATGCTTTTTTTCATGGCACCAGCACAAGTTAAGATCACCTCATCACTTGCAAAGCTAAGGGCCTATATTTAACCCCTGTAACTGAGAAGAGAGAGTGTGTGTTATTTCTTTACTACCCACAAGAGGCTACACACAGGGGGGACAAACAAGGACAGACAAACGGATTAAGTCGATTATATCGACCCCAGTGCATAACTGGTACTTATTTAATCGACCCCGAAAGGAAGAAAGGCAAAGTCGACTTCAGCGGAATTTGAACTCAGAACATAGCAGCAGACGAAATACCACTAAGCATTTCGCCCAGCATGCTAACGTTTCTGCCAGCTCGCTGCCTTTAGAGAGAGTGTTTGTGATGATTATAGATGGTGGTGATGATGAGAAAGGATGAGTAAATTGAAAAGAACAGATTTATAATTGCAATAGAAGAGTAGTAGAGAGAGTAGGAGTAGTAGAGAGAGTAGGAGTAGTAGAGTAGGCACTAATCGGTGGGAAGGAGTATGGCAGAGAACAGATGAAAGGTAAGGGATTAGTGGGGTTATTGAGAAAGAAAGGTACAAAGTGGAAAGGGCAGGTTGTGTAGGGGCAAGGCTTAGGGCTATCCTACATTTTTAGGGCAAGTATGGACAAAAGGTGAGGGAAAGGAGAAGAAAGGGAACAATAGTTTTGGGTGGAATCCTGAGAGTCATTGAAGAAAAGAGGTGTTGGGAGGTCATGGGTGTAGGAGGAAAATGAGAAAGGGTGTTGAGGAGCTGGAGAAGCTGGAGGATAGCATTGAGGTAGGGGGAAGGGGACAAATAGAGTGTGAATGCTGCAAAAGCATCTCAGTTGGGGGAGTGGCTAGGGAGTGGTACCAAATGGGGAAGGCAGTGGAAGGATGATGATGATGATGAGAGAGGTGTGTTGTTGCAGCTTCTTGGCAATATTTCACAACACAATGCTGGCAGAATCATTAGCAGACTGAGCAAAATGCTGAACAGTATTTCGTCCATCTTTACATTCTGAGTTCAAATGCTGCTGAAGTTGGCTTTGCCTTTCATCCTTTGAGGGGTGGGGGTCAATAAAATAAGTACCAGTCAAATACTGAAGTTGGTGTAACCAACTTAGTTCCTCCTCCAAACTTTCTGGTCTTATGCCAAAATTTAAACAAATATTTTACAACAGAAGATTACAAGTGTTGGTTTTGATATAACATATTTTTTTTAAAAGACAGTCGAATGTGTATTTAACATGTTTTTAATATGCAGTGAATGAAAACCATCACATGCCATCTACTAAAGTTTTAAAGCTTTCTATTTGATGATAAGATTGTTATTGTAGTAGTCACAAAGGCGTTGGAATCTGTCACTTATTGCTGAGAGTTTATTGCACCGACAGTCTTTTTAACAACCACTCTAGTAACCAATGGAATGATACTGTTAAGTACCCTATTATGCAACACAGTCTTGATTATTAAAATTTTGTCTACTTCACATGAAATAATAGCAAAACACTGTCAATTATCTACCGTGGTATGCATCAAAATGCCTGACAAGTATAGCATAAACAATCATGACATCACTTAGATTATTTATTGGAAATAAATTTACTAATATAATTTAACTACAGGGTGTCCACAAAGTCTGGGTACATGGGGATTAACACATACTATAAGAAATTATTATTTCTTATATTTAATTGTTTATGCTATGATTTTATTTACTCCATGTACCCAGACCTTGTGGACACCCTGTAGAATGTATTAGAAATGCTATCATAAAATACATTCAAGTATTTTCTTTAATTTGTGAAAAGACTGGTACTGGCACCACATAAAAGGCACTGGTGCTGGCACCACATAAAAGGCACTGGTGGTGGTGTACATAAAAAGCACTGGTGTTGGTACCACATAAAAAGCACTGGTGCTGGTGCCATTTAAAAAGCACCCAGTACACTCTGTAAAGTGGTTGGTGTTAGGAAGGGCATCCAGCTGTTGAAACTGTGCCGAAAACAGATTATGGAACCTGGGGTGACTCCTAGCCTTGCCAGCTCCTGTTAAACGACCCAACCCATACCAGCATAGAAAACAGATGTTAAATGATGTCATCATTGTTGTCTTCTCTTCTTCTTCTTGTTTTGAGACCAGAAGACCTATACTTTATAAGGATTGCAGATTGGCAGAATCATTAGAATGTCAAACAAAATACCTTACAATATTTGTTCCAGCTCTATACATTCTGAGTTCAAATCTTTTGAGGCTGGGGTAGATTTAATCAACTAATCCCATTCTTCAAAATTTCTGGTCTTGTGCTCATGTCACTAACGATTATTACTTAATGATAAGATCAGAATTTTGTAAACAGCATGGTATCTTATTCAGCTATAGATTTCATAGACATTCCACAGTGAAATTGTATTTGGATGTATTGCGTTTATTGTTTTTTAATATTTCTATTTTGCTAGAAGGATTCTGTTTTTCCAACTTCCTTATGTAGAATTAGGGCTTGTTACTATCAGCTTTATTTTGATTATCTGTCTTTATCATTTTCTTCTTTTTTTGTGTGTGTGATGGTGGCTGACTTGGTAGTGTCTCATTTTCTTCATTTACTAGCAAGTCATTCACAATTATTCATTTATTACTGACTTGTTCCTTCCTGGTCCTCTCCTACTTCCTTCACTTCCCCTCCTCCTAGCAGTTATTCAGTGTGTCCACTTCAGTGCCCTTTTCCAATCATCTGTTGCTCTTTTCACACTCTAGTACACTTACTTACCCACCCATTTCTTCTGTTCCTCAATCCCTATTCTCTCTCTCTCATATTCACCTTGTACCTTGAGGATATGGCTTCACCATCTCTCTCTCTCTCTCTCCAGTTGAGAAAGCTTTGTATTCACCTCTTCAGCAAGATGCCCATTACTGTCCCTCTATCATACTTCCATGTCCATCAATACCATACCCCACTCAGGGGAGCTGAGCTTCTCTTGCAAGTTATCTGGTGACCTCACCAGTGCTGGTGCCACGAAAAAGCACTCAGTACACTATGTAAAGTGGATGATGTTAAGAAGGGCATCCAGCCAGAGAAACCATGCCAAAGCAGGCATTGGGGTTCAGTGCAGTCCTCTGATTCATTGGTTTTTGTTGAACCATCCACTCCTTGCCAGTATGGAAAAGGGAACATAAACTGATGGTGATTGTGTTGATGACGCAAGGTGTGAGATTATTCTCTACACAATTCAAATGGTACCCACAACAGAGTACTGCTCCTGCATATGAAATTATATTGCTGTCACACATCAAAAGAAAGGTTACACAACTGGCTGGTAACATACCCAATCTCTGGCCCATAAGCTTGCTGCCTTCCTATTTCTCTCCCATCTCTACTGTTACTACAGTGGCTTCTGCCCCTCAGAGCACTCTCAAATCCACTCATCTTTACTCCTCTTGTCACCCATTTTATTACCCCCCCCCCTGATCCCACCTCAGGTCCTATTCTTCAGAACTTCAGATAACTGCATACATCTTCTTTTCTACACCCACCAACTTGAAACGTTAACAACATCAACCCAACTTGTCTTGAAGGGCCTGCAAACCATGGGTACATCCCCTTTCTCCAACCCTACACCCACAACAGACAAAAATGTCTATTGACTAGAAAAATCTAGTCTTTGCTTAATTGGACTTCGTTTTGTACTGCTTTTTCTTGTAAGATTTTTATAAGTCATTCTTTTGTGATATATTTTATAGGGTCTCATGAACCTTTTCTTTCCTGATGATGATGATAACCCATCGTTAATGCTTGAAGAAGAGCCAGTTCGACGAGATTCATTGTCTTATGAAGAGATTGTTAAAGATTTTATCCTTGAAGAGAACCAGTATCTTCGAGATTTAAACATGATCATAAAAGTATTTGCTGCACCATTTGAAAAGGTTCTTCAGGCAAAAGTAAGAGGTATTTATTTTACTAATGCACCAACACAGTATGAACGTTTAAAAAAAATCTATTTACCAAATAATATATATATAGTTGTTTTAATTTCACAGAATAGTGAGACTGAGATAAATTGCATATTGGCATTAGTTTGGCAGCCACTAAGAAATAACTAACTGAACCATCTGAATGATTCTCATGCCATGTGCCAAGAACTTGGGCATATCCATTAAGTTCCATTCAATAATGACACTAATTATGTTTGAAACATACAAATAAATATGCTTCAGTTTTCTGCAATTTTTTTAGGTATAATTAGATAAAATTTTCAAATTCCAAATATTGTTTGGATTAAGTGTTTTTTTAACATAACGATCAAACCAATGGAATTTGTCAGAAAATTGTAGCTTTGCAATATTTTCCTTTCTACAGCAGTAAATCAAAACAAAGCTGTAATATATATATATATATAATAATATTTCAATATTTTGACACAAAATGCATTTAGACATACACAATTTCAAAAATATTTTGTCAAAAGACATGAACTTTTAATAATTATTTGCTCTAAAAAATGTTTAAGTATGTTCTCAATCTTTGGTGTCTTAAATTTTGACAAAATAATTGTTAAAAGTGATACATTTGTCTTTGAATAATGCAAATTAATTATTATATATATGTATATATATATATTTATGTATTTTCGTTTTATTTCATAGAAAATGGAAGTATTGTTTAGTAATATAAAAGATATAATGGAATGCAGCGCTAACCTACTTAGTTCAATTGAAGACCAAATGGAAATAGCCGAAGAAAATGAAGCACCAACAGCAGGAATACCATTTGTAGAAATGGCTGAAGTAAGGAATACATATATAATGTTTTAATTTAATTTTATTCATTTTTTTTTTTTTTTTTGCATTTATATAACTGCATTTTATGAAAAAAAAATTTATAAAACTTTTAGAGGTATAAGGGATTAGTTTCAAGGTGTCTATTAAATTGATTACTTTGGCGAGAATGATATTTTTAAAAAATTAGTTTTAACTCCTCAATATTTTGAAGCACTTTTCTGTAAACAAACTTCCGGAATTTAAACAAGAAAAATCCTAAAATTTGTATTTCAAATAAATACAGATAATTGAGTAAAATACCCGCTGTTTGAAATTTTGTATTTTCTCCTGATTATATATATATAGAGGAGAGTATTGTAGTTCGCTTGAAGCATTGTGTATTGTTTGTAAAGAATAAAAAGTTTTGAATGATACAACAATGCACTATAATACAAAAAAAAGGACTATATACCTGTTGTAATTTATGTGATATTTCGGAATACAATTCTTTCTTCAGATATTCTTAGATGGAGTCGACTCCATCTAAGAATATCTGAAGAAGGAATTATAGTGCATTGTTGTACCATTGAAAACTTTTTATTCTTTATATATATATAAATGCAGACATGGCTCTGTGGTTAAGAAGTTCACTTTGCAACCAAAAGGTTTCAGATTCAGTCTTACTACATGGTACCTTGGGCAAGTGTCCTCTCTTATAATGTCAGACAGACCCATGCCTTGTAAGGGAATTTGATAGAAATTGAAGAAATCTCATCATGTGTGTGTGTATATGTCATGGTATCAACCAAACTCTTTGGTGTTGTTATACATTACTAGTCACGGTGCACTTTGTTGTTTTAGCTTTCAACTGACACCATGTCACTGGTGAAGCGAGCAGGCATACACACTGCCGATCAGAAGGTTATTCCATTCATGGTTACCTATTTACAGCTGAGTTGACTGGAACAACATGAAATGAAGCGTTTTGCTCAAGAACACAACGCACTGCCCAGTGTGACAATGGAACCCATGATCTAGCGATCATGAGTGCAATACTCTAACCACTAGACCGCATGCCTTCTCACACACACACACACACACACACACACGCATAGTGTGCAGCTGTGTCAGTGACCCAGTCAAAGTTTGTGTGATGAATTTTATACCAAATGTTTAAATGAAGTTAATTAAGTCATTGTGTGTTTTTGAATGGCTAATATGTGTCTGTAATTGTTTTGAATATCAACACATGGTCTCAGATCAAATCGCATACCGGGCAAATATGTCTCCAAAATATATGGAAATAGTTATGGGCGTGTGTGTGCATTTGTGTTTGTCTCTCATTGCTTGACTGCTGATGTTGATTTGTTTACATCACTGTAACTTAGCAGTTTGGCAAAAAGAGAAAGATAGAATAAGTATCAGATTTAAAAATAAGTACTAGGTTTGATCTGATTGACTAAACCCATCAAAGCAGTGCTCCAGCTTGGCTGCAGTCCAGTGACTGTCACATGCAGAAGACTATATATGCATGTTTTATTGAAGAATTTTGTTTCCCTGGATATATGCTATCTTTGCAATCACTATAACATTATATATCCATATACCAACTTATGTATGTGTGTGTGTTAACACAGACACACACGTCTGTATGTTTGTTTGCATGTATGTATGTTTTTATACAAGTACATTTTTATTTATATTTCAGGAAGAAGAATTCTTTGTTTATGAAAAGTATATGTCAGACATGGTTTCATCTGTTGGAAAAGAGCTTCATGATACACTTTTGCAGTTGACAGAAACTATAGACTATCATGTGAGTCCTTAACATTTCTAACATCATCAGCATCATCATCATCGTTTAACGTCCGCTTTCCATGCTGGCATGGTTTGGACAGTTTGACTGAGGGTTGGGAAGCTAGAAGGCTACACCAGACTCGATTTGGCAAAGTTTCTACAGCTGGATGTCCTTCCTAATGCCAACCACTCTGAGAGTGTAATGGGTGTTTTTTTACATGCCACCAGCACGAGGGCCCGTCAGGTGGTACTGGCATTGACCACGCTTGAATGGTGTTTTTTACGTGCTACCAGCATGGGAACCAGCCAGGCAGCACTGGTAATGACCACGCTCGAATGGTGCTTTTTACGTGCCCCTGGCACAACTAAATAATAAACAAGATTTCTAGTTTGCAACTCTGTTAGTCTGGAAGATAAAATATAAAAAACATATTAACTTTTTTTTTTTTAACTTTGTAGACTTACACTTACAATTTCAAAGATGCTGTCAAATATGTACTTCCAAAACTGCTGCTTGGACCAATTTATCACTTGCTGCATTATTTTGATGTTATGAAGGTGAGTGAATTTTTTTTTCATAGTTGTTGAGTTTGTAAAAAGAATTCTTGTAGTTTACTGATATTTACCATTTGATATTCAAGTTGTTCTCCAAAATATTCTAAAATATATCATAGCTAAAAGGTTAGAAATATCTACTAAATTGAAAAAAAAAAGTACATGGGTAGGTATTTCTATACTTTCTGTGAAGAAAATCGCAAGAAAAGTTCTGATAATTAATTGGTTAATGTTAATGAATAAAATAACATTAACGTAATGACTGAATTTAATCAAGCTGAGGTATTGGAAACTGAAACAGCACCACTATTATAAATGATTCACTTTGTTGGCAGAAAGTGACAAAATATTTTAAAGTTAGATTTATTTCATGAAGTATTTAGTGAACAACAAAACTAGAATAGACTACAATCCTTTTGTTACCATATTTTTGTTCAAATACACTTGTTTTGTTTCAATTAATTTTAAAAATAATGAAGAATTTAGTGAAATAACTTCGTCATTACTAATTAAACTGGCTTTTGGAACATAAATTAATGTGAAATTTTGAAGAAAGAGTTTCATTTAGGTCACTTTAAAACAAGATCTTTGTATCATAGAACCAAGGGCTGCTCAGGCAGGTTACTCTCAAAGAGATTAAAAGGAACAGACAAACTTCATTGTAAAAAAGAAAAAAAAAAACTCATAAATTTACTTATATCTCTATCAACATATTTAGTTATACTAAAAATATTTTATTGATAATACTAGTAGTTTACATGTAAAAAAAATCATAAATTTACCATATTATATTAAACACTTCTGTACTATATTATGTTAAACATTACTATACTATATATGTAAGCTGTATTACTACTGTATTAATACTCTAGAGTAAAGACCCCCTTCAGTCATTAATGACCATGGGATTGCACCTAGAAAGTTCCCCTCTGAGGCACAAGTCTGGGCAACGTTGTTTATGGAAGGCTAGCAGTTGCCCATGCATACCAGCCTCCCCTCTTCACACCACTGATGTTAACCAAGGAAAAGGCAAAAGCTGATAGTTTGGCACCAGTGACATTGCAACTCATGTCCACAGCTGAGTGAACTGGAGCAGTGTGAAATGAAGTGTCTTGCTCAAGAACATAGCCTGATCTGGGAATCAAACTCACTACGTTGTGATTATGAGCCCAATGCTCTAACTATTGTGCCATGTGCCTTCAGATATTAGAGTTGACTACTGTATATTTAACATAGAATTATAGTAGTAGATTGTGTTGATGCCTAATTCATTTGTGGAGCTATATTTGTTAAAATAATAATAGGAGTGGCTGTGTGGTAAGTACTTTGCTTACCAACCACATGATTCTGGGTTCAGTCTCACTGCGTGGCACCTTAGGCAGTGGGATAGAAACTGAAAGAAGCCTGATGTGTATATATATATATATATATATATGTTTGTGTGTCTGTGTTTGTCCCCCACACCATCACTTGACAACTGATTGTGTTTACATCCCTGTAAGTTAGCAGTCTGGCAAAAGAGATTGATAGAATAAGTATTAGGCTTACAAAGAATAAGTCCTGGGGGATCAATAACATTTCGAAGCTGACTGACCATTATCAGCTTCTATAAGCTAAACTGTTAGTCTGGTTGCAATCTCGTAGAAAAACCAAAATAGTTTTCAGAGTTAATGTATTCAAATATTAAAACGTAACTTTAGTTGATAATACAGGAAAAGCAGATCCAGGAGTTTTGTTTAAATTTGCTTTAATATTGGTTCAATTTACTGCTTCTAGATGATGCAAGACACAAGCCCTAATGATGAAGATAAAGAATTTTTGGGACAAGCAATTGGTTTAATGGTTAATTTAAAAACATCTGTAGAAAAGAAGTTTGGAAATAATCTTGGCAAACGACGGCCATGGTGAGTATTTTTCTATAACTCTTAATACAATGTTTACATTGTCTGTAACAAGACACTTAACTCTCAGTGGCCCAATGCGGCTGTGAGTTACAAATGGTACTAATGGCTGGAGTGGTTCGATTTTTATCAGAAACAGTAACAATTGAAGGAATTCATTTTTAATTGACATGCAGTGTTGAGTTCAACCACTCCATGGGAGTTGTTAGAAGTGGATTTGATTTACTCATTAACAGCTGATTTTGATCATAAAGAGCTGAACTAATTGGCACAACAGACAGTTTATTTAAGGCATTATTTGTATACTTATTGATGGGTCTGCAAATTCAGACTGTCACTTATGATTTATCTTTATAACTGCTTCTTTCAACAAATAATAATTTCTTTTACTTAGACTATTGCAATCTGGTACATGTAGTACAAAAGGACTGTTTCCTTAGTCTATGCTGGTTATATTTTCTATGATTTAGGATTCATAACCTCTCATCACAAAACTTATGACATTTGTTTAATGTGTTTGAGGGCTGCTGCTATGTGTCTAATTGGGAAACTCTTTTGTTGGATTCTTGAAGTTGTTAAAATACCATTTCCTAGCTTTACAACTAATTATCAATATTTCTTACACGTTTCCTTTTATTCAAGGAATCCATTCTTATTGACCGGGAATAGAACTGGTGGCAGCATTCATTCAAATTCTTTTAAACTAGTAGTCAATGAATTTATCTGCGTCTCTTTGAAGATTATGTAAATTATTTTAGTTGGATTTTTTTTAATAATTTGATTATTTATCTGAAGTGTTGGTGCCACTTAAAAAGCAAAAAAGCATCCACTACATCCTGTAAAATGGCTGGTGTTAGGAAGGGTATCCAGCCAAAGAAACCATGCCAAAGCAGATCGTAGAACTTGGCGTAGTCTTCTGACTTGTCAGCACCTGTTAGTCCAACCCATGCTAGCATGGAAAGTGGATGTTAAATGATGATGGTGTTTATTAAGCAATACCGTCACTATTTTAGATGTAATTTTGTGATTAAAGACAAGTAAAAGTATAAATAATTTTAGGTTATTAAAATTTTTTTAATCACTTTGGCAGAGGAAGAGATGCCGTGGAAGAAAAGAGAGGGGGGAAATTACCATGAGTTATCCTTAGAGAAGAGACCTAGTTTGAATACTTGCAACAGAGGGTGACTCTGTTCCCCAAAGAAGCATTCTGTCAAGATTCATCACATTCTTCCTAACTGAGGAGTTGAATCTGTTGGAATATATTTAAATATCAATATTTTCAAACTTAGTGAAACTTTAACTCCTGCATTAAACTCTTTAGCATTTAAACTGGCCATATCCAGCCCAAATATTCTATCTGTCTTAAGTTGAAACCAACCCAATCTGGCCTCTCACTCCTATCTTACAGTGCCATTCTAAAAAAATGAACAATCACATCATCAAAATCTCAGAGCTATGAGATAATGCATGATTAGTTCAGAACAATGTTTCATGGATGTTTTTTGTTATTTTCGTTATTTTTAGGGAAACCTCATTACGATTACAAGGTCAAAGTGGACGACAGGCAGCATTGGCCAAAATGAATGAACTTCAGAAAAGTATTGATGGTTGGGAAGGCAAGGACATTTGGCAAAGTTGCAATGAATTTATTATGGGTATGTATTCAAAAATATTCTTCTGAATTGCTTTCACACATGCAAGCTCCCAATTAAAATGTGTTTATTCTACTTCCTCTAATTAAGCTTTTATCAAACTGCAAGCAATCAAAATGTTACAAACAGCAAAAATGAATTATACTAAATATTTCAAAGAGAAAGGGAAAAAATTATCTCATATAATAAAGAATATATAAATATTTAAGCATGGAAGATATTGGAGTTAAGGCAATGTTGACCGTAATTACAAAATTAGTATCTTCATGAAGGAAATTACCTACCAAAAGTGGAAATAAAATCTTGTGAATAATTTAATGTTCTAGTTAATTTACCTTCATAGGGTAGTATTTAGACTAATTGTTAATTACTTAAGCTCAAAATCCTTATATCTAAGCTGTTGATAGATTCTAGAATTTTGTTGGATATTATTAATTTGTAAAATGAAGCGGAGTTTTCTTGACAAACATTTTTAATGCTTTTTCATTCTTTTATAGAGGGAATATTACTTAAATATACTGGCCGGCGTCCTACAGAACGGTATGTGTTCCTCTTTGATGGTTTGCTGGTATTATGTAAGCAAAATCTTCGACGGTCTTCAACAATGGGACCTGCACCAGAATACAAACTCAAAGAGAAACATTATTTACGGAAGATAGAAGTGGTGGACAAAGAAGATACTGAAGGTAAAAGAATGACTCTATATTGGTAGCTTTTAATTAAATTACATGGATTTATAGATATTTCTTTAATTTCATTTTGAGGTTTGTTTTCAAAATATGCTTCTACATCTTTTCATGTATGTATATTAGTGTTTGTTCGTATGTCAAGTTATAAGAAAAGAAAAACAAAATTAACATTAACCTAAAGAATTACTCAATACCTTTTATTGGTGTACCTGTTTATTATACTTTTAAAAGAAGCTGGGTGGTAGCAACCTCACAGGGTTGCCCTGCTAGTCTTAAAAGCATAATGTATAAATTTTATGATTTTGCTTAAACATAATGATACTAACAACCAGTTGTTAGAACTCATATATTTATGCTTTTAAGTAAAACATCAGATGTTTGCAGAGCAGAATATAATTTAATGACTGACAAAAGAACAGCAGTTACATAATCACTTTCATACACACACATACACACATATAAAAATATATATATATTCATATATTTTAAATCCATTTATCCATGGTTGCATGGGTTTTGTGCATGTGTGTGTGCGTGTGTATACATATATATATATATATATATATATATATATATATACATATATACATACATATAGACATATCACCATCATATCTTTTTTCATTTTTCAGAGTATAAGCATGCATTTGAAATTCAGATCCGAGACCATCCAAGTATAATTATGCTGTGTAAATCTATAGACGAAAAGAACACTTGGATGGCTGCATTAATTTCTCTACAAACAAGGAGGTGAGTGTGGTTTTTCTGTTTGTTACAAATTTTACATCATTTTTCTTTATTGAATGGATTGATGTGCACATTCACCACGTTAGGTCTCGATCGATCACTTCTTTCCTTGATTCTGCCTCTGCTTTATCTACTCCCATACAGCAACTTGAGTCATATTTTCACCAGTGAAATATTGTCTATTATTATAGCTCAAATCTTTCGTAGTTACTGCCCTTGTTTGCTGCATTGTGTTTTTCAACTCATTCATTTTACTTTTACACAAAGTTAGCTCGTTTGTTCTTGTCTTTCTGCCATAATATGATTACCATCTCCAATGAGCTATCATTACTTTCCACAATGTTTACTACTTGACAATTTTAATTTCTGATAACATTAAGACCATTTTGAAGCCTGTATTCATTGACAGGTTACTTAGTGCATCAAAGTGGCATACTAAATAGTTAATTGTTATATTTGTTAAGCTCAAGCTATTATAAAGACATGGTGAATTTTTTCAAAAGAGTTGCAGAGGTTTTTTAACAACTGCCTTGAGTATTCCTTATTAAACAAATCAATATTTTTAACAGACATCACTCATACACACTGAATGCTAGATTAGTGTTGTCTTTTCTTGTACAAATATTGACTAACCTCTGTACTTTATTTTTTAAAGTTCATGTTACATATTCCCTGGTTTCTAAAATTCACCAACCCCCACTCCCGACGTGCCTACGCACCCTTATTCTTTATGACTCTTTCAATGTTTTCACTTTTCTCTACTTCATGACAGTAGTTATTCTTTCATTACTCGAATTATATATATATCTGCCCTCTGTCCCCTCTTTTAATCTTTTCTAGAAAAGAATAAGAAAAAATAGTTTGGATAGTTATATATAATGAGATTGATGAAATGGAGTAAGACATGCATGTTATTTAACTGGATGCATTAAACAGTCAGAACAGCAGAGATTGCAAAAGAGATTTTTAAAAAAATGGAGATTCAAGGTTACAGATACTCTAAAACAGGCACAGGTTGCACTATTAGAAAAAATTCAAGGCAGTTTTTCATTAGGTGCACCATTCAAGAAGCTCTGCAGGCTGCAGTTTGACCATGACTGCTCTAAAATTTGGTACACAATTTAACTTTTCGTAACATTTCTATATTTCATTGCTGCTGATATATCAAAACAAATATTTTCCATGCTTCAGCTAAAAATCAAGGTTAGGCTATTATTATCAATATTTGGTTTATTTTCCAGTATGTTGGAACGAACATTAGACAATATATTGAAGGAAGAAGAGAAAGAGCATCCACTGCAGTTACCCCCACCATTAATATATAAGTGAGTACTACTCTTTTTCTTTCTTTTTTTTCTTTTTTTGACACTAACCAGATTCTCACTGCAATAAGTTCTTTTTTTAGTTCAGATGTTTCCAGTTTTGGAATTGTTACACCATTTGAGGATTTAAATTCTCAATTTTATTTCATAAATGATCACCAATAAGATATTATATGTTTGTGTGTGTCTTTGTATATGTGTTTACGTCCCCTTGACTTAGTGCTTCAACAAAAAGGACCAATGGAATAAATACCAGGCTTTATAAAAAATTTATAACTACTGGAGTCAGTTCATTCAACTAAAGTTCTTCATGGCAATGCTCCAGCATAACCACAGCCTAATGACTGCAGCAAATGAAAGATAAAAGATTAAAAAAATAAATAATATGCAAATATCTGAGTTTGCGGAAATTCCTGCCAACAATTTTAACATGGAAAATTTGACATAAAAACAGTAAAAGTAAATAAAGCTTCCCTTTTCTATTCATTTTTCCACTGTTTTCATTTTTTTTTTTTCAACTTTTTTATTTTAGGTTTGCTGTAGAAGACTCTAGTGACAACATTGTGTTTGAAGAGAACCAAGAAGCAAGTGGAGAGAGTCCATTAATTAAAGGGGGAACTCTCCTTAAACTTGTTGAACGACTCACCTACCATATGTATGCTGATCCCAAATTTGTACCAACATTCCTCACAACCTATAGATCCTTCTGTACACCACAAACGCTGTTGGATCTTTTAATTGAACGGTGAGAATAAGATAATTCTCTTTCAAAAATTCAGTTTGATAAGTTATAAATCAAAAGTATTATGTACTAAAGTTAAGTTTATCCTAAAACAATTCACCATTTACATTAATTTCTTTAAAAATAAACATCACAGACGCACACACACACAGAGTTGAATTTAAAATTAATCTAGAATTTAGTGGAATTTAGAGTAAAATAAATAAGTTTATTATTATTATTAATATTATTATTATTATTATTATTATTATGTTTGACTTTTGCTTTGTGTTTGTACAAATTGACTTCAAGAGAAAGCAAGTTAGAAGTTCAAGCTGGTGTTATGCCTAGAGTGTCATATATTTGGTTTTGCACATAGTATTGCTCTAGAGAATGTTTAAGAAAATAAGAAAATAATGAGTTTGTTTTAAAATTTGAGATTACATAGACAGCATTTTATGTAGGATTTGGGCAGTTCCCATGAGCACTATCTTTTGAATTTCTGCCATTTTGGTGTTTCCTGGTATCTGATGAGCTAGGTAGGAATCCGCCCCTTTTGCTATCATTCCTAGGGCACCTATGACAACAGGTATTGTTTTAGTCTTCAGGTTCCACATTTTGCCAATTTCTACTTCAAGATCTTTATACTTGCTCAGTTTTTAGTAGGTCCTGACAGATACATTTATGTTGATTGGGACAGTCATATCAATAAGGAGGCATGTTTTTTTGTCTGAAATCTTTCTGGGGCTATTGATGTCTATCTTTTTGTCAGTTTGTTTGTTTGTTTGTTTGTTTGCTGCTGTTGTTGTTAAGAAGGCAGCAAGCTGGCAAAATCATTAGCATGTTGGACGAAATGCTCAGTGATATTTCGCCCGTCGCTGCGTTCTGAGTTCAAATTCCTCCAACGTTGACTTTGCCTTTCATTCTTTCAGGGTCAATAAAATAAGTACCAGTTGGACACTAGGGTCGATGGAATCGACTCATCTCCACTTTCCCCCAAGCTGCCCTTCTGGCAAAAATTTGAAATAATTATTATTATCGGTCTGCTGAGTGTTGGTGTTAGGAAAGGCATCCAGCTGTAAAAATGCTGCCAAAACAGTTACAGAAGTCTGGTGTAGGAGGCTTCTGCCTGGCCAGCTCTTGTCAAACCATCCCACCCATACCAGCCTGGAAGGTGGACATTAAATGATGATGATGATTATTATTATTGTTGTTGTTACTATTATTATTATTAAGAAGGCAGTAAGTTGGCAGAATCAAAGTCACACAAGACAGAATTAAAAGGCATACTTTTATCTTTTACTTATTTCAGTCCCTTTTGACTGCGGCCTTTTGACTGAATTTTTAGTCAAATGTATTGACCCTAATACTTATTTTTTGAGCCTGGTCCTTATTCTGTCAGACTCTTTTGCCGAACCACTAAGTTACAGGGATATAAACACACTAACACTGGTTGTGAAGCGGTAATGGGGGGGGGGGACAAACAGAGACCACAAAGACACATACACACACACACACACATATATATATGACAGGCTTCTTTCAGTTTCTGCATGAACATCTGAGAACAGCTGTGCTGAACTGCATTTTTAAGAATGTCGTTGATGTTAATGGCAACAGCTTATATGTAGGGAAAAAAACAATTCAGAGCTCAATTAATCATAGTTGATTTGTTAATTAGCCAATATTTTAATGATCCTTTTTGATATTAAAAATATAAAAAATAAATTCCTTTTATTTTTAGATTTGATATTCCTGAATCGGAAGTGAAACAACAAAGTGATGACAACCCCGCCTCTGGTGACCCCACCTCCCTTTCTTTACGTGATCTCAAACGTCTTCGAAAAGAATATATCAAACCTGTGCAGTTTCGGTAAGTATTGCTTTTGTTTTTCTAATTTCTAACCAGACAGGCACACACTAGTGCCTCAATATTTTTCAATATTTTATAAAGATATTTAGAGAAAATTAGCTGTGTGAAAGGGTATTAAATGGGACACAAGGTGTGGAATTTCCCACTTTTCCTTTGATATAAAGTTGCTATTTATTTCACATTTCTTAGCTTAGATGATAGATGCGGTCATTTGGTTTCCTACAACTTACTATTTTTTAGGACTTTGCACTATAGTGTGAGGACTTCATAATTTCTTAAGTCTTTCGTTTATTAAAATCAGCATGGAAGAGTGACTGTGTTCATTAAGGATCTGATTTTGTCTCTTCTATTTCTAATAATTCTTAAAATATTTGTGTGGTATTGAGTTTTACAATTTAAGTCACAACCTGTGTCTTACTGAAAACTTTTGAATTTGTATTTATTTTACACATGATCATTTTATGGCACTAAGGTGTTATAATTTTCAGATTGAGCAAGTCTTGTACAACTTCTAATTAAAACTTTTCGTCTCTACTCTTTACTTTTTCAGAGTTTTAAATGTTTTACGACATTGGGTAGAACGCCACTTTTACGACTTTGAAAGAGACAAAAGTCTACTTCAGAAACTCTTCAGCTTTCTGGATAGGATTCAGGGTAAAGCTATGAGGAAGATGGCTCGGTCGATTACAAAAGTAATTTATAGAAAGGTACATCATTTTTGTTTTTAATTTCATTTTTGTTGCTGCTTGCATTAAATAAGTTTATTTTGCCATTACTTCAGGTAATTATAGTTTGAAACAAGTTATTTGTACTACTTTTCATTCAGCAGATCTGTTGCTTAGATATTTGCCATTAACAAATCCATCAGACTGCCAGTCGAATCAGTGTTATCTCAATGGCTTTAGGAAATACTATTTTTATTACTCATATGATATATTTACATACAGTTCATTCTGTTAATATAATCATTCTAGCACTTGTGCTGGTGGCACTTTAGAAAATCATTCGAGCGAGGTCGATGCCAGTGCCGCTGGACTTTCTCCCATGCAGGTGGCACGTAAAAAACACCTTTTTGAGCGTGGCCGTTGCCAGTACCGTGTGACTGGCCCTCGTGCTGGTGGCATGCAAAAGCATCCACTACACTTTCGGAGTGGTTGGCATTAGGAAGGGCATCCAGCTGTAGAAACCCTGCCAGATCAGATTGGAGCCTGGTGCAGCCTTCTGGCTTGCCAGTCCTCAGTCAAATCGTCCAACCCATGCTAGCATGGAAAGCGGACGTTAAATGATGATGATGATGATGACAGAGAGAGTAGGAGTTACCATCTAACAAATTCCATTCACAAGGTAATTGGTAAACCTAAGCTTATAGATGACTCTTGCCCACACCTAGAGCCACTAATTATTTTTTACATTAAATATATTTCTTACTCTGAAATAAGTTGACAAACAGAATCAATAAATATTTTATTAATGCTTATTGATAATTTAGGCAACATAGGGCTAGAGTACTAATTCAACTCTTACTAACAGCCACCTGATTGCATTATCTCCCCCTTTATCCAGTTCATTTCTTTGTTTTATCAAGATTATCACCATTGAAAACAAATGTGTATTAATTTGATCCTTGATTCTCCTGCATTTCCAGGTTGAGAGTAGTAGTACTGAGAGAGGAACAGTATTACAATCTGTACCACCTCCTTTTGAGTGGCATTTGGCATTTACAAGTGAAGAGTTTGATCTCATGACTGTAAGTATTCACCACTTCTTATCCTCTTGACAAAGCCATAAACTATGACAAATCTAAATATTACTTGTTGCTATTTGTTCATGCGTCTGATACCTAGTCTTGTTTCTGAACCAAGTTCGATGACTGGCACCCGTGCCAGTGGAGCGCTAACAGCACCATCCGAGCGGGATCACTGCCAGAGCAGCAGTCTCGATTCCATGCCAGTGGCACGTAAAAACCACCATTTGAGTGCGATCGTTTCCAGCTTCGCCTTACTGGCACTCGTGCAGGTGGCATGTGAACAAAACATTGGACTGACTCCTGTGCCAGTGGCACGTAAAAAAACACCATTTGAGTGTGGCCATTACCAGTACAACCGGACTGGCCCTCGTGCCGGTGGCACGTAAAAAGCACCCACTACACTCTTGGAGTGGTTGGAGTTAGGAAGGGCATCCAGCTGTAGAAACTCTACCAGATCAGATTGGAGCCTGGTGTAGCCATCTGGTTCACCAGTCCCCTGTCAAATCGTCCAACCCATGCTAGCATGGAAAGCGGACGTTAAATGATGATGATAATGATACTCTTAAGTAAAAACAGGAGAGATACCACCATCATCATCATCATCATCATCATAAATGGTTTTACAGCTGATATTGATATTATTTGTGGTTTTCCTCTTTGATATTAAGTACTGTCGAATCTGCTTTTTACTTTGAATCCTTCAGCATTTAAGCTGGCCAAATCCAGACCCAATATTCTACCAGTTTTATGTTCAAACTGGCTAGATCTGGCCTCTCATTTGGCATTCTAAAAATAAACAATCAGCCCCAGTGCTCAGCTGGTACTTATTTAATCTATCCCCAAAAGGGATGAAAGGCAAAGTCACCCTCAGCAGAATTTGAACTCGGAACTTGAAGACAGGCAAACTGCTTAGCAGCATTTTGCCTGGCATGCTAACAGTTCTACCAGCTCACCATCCTATATTATCTTTATGTTAAAATCATTTATTATATAAGGGCACAGCTCCAGCATGGCCTTAGCTGTGATTGCTAAACAAAGAGCATGTTAAAAAGTATAGTTGATAATTAATGCTGAATTAAACATAATTTCATAGTTAGCAAGGTCAACCACAAGATCAGTCATATGTAAATTTTACTACTGCTGTAAAATATCATGGCAGCTCTATCTATCTAAGCATGGAAGAACTAGAATATTAGGGTCAGGGAATAGGAGTAATTATTTCTAATAAAGGGCCAAGATAAGAAATTTGTCGAAAAGAGATTAATCAATTGATTGACCCCAGAACTTGAATGATACTGTATATTATCGGCCCAAGAGGATTAAAAAGCAAAATCTACCTCATTGGAACTTGAGCACAGATTGTACAGAACCTGAACAAATACTGCCAGACATTTTGTCCATTGCCATAACAACTGCCAATCTAATGAATAATGATATAAAAGAAACAAAAAAAGGCTGAGGAATGTTTTTTCAAGAACTTCCAGTTGGTTATTTAGATGTGTTGACATCAGTAAGTAGTGAATAGTTTCAAGTTAACTTAGTATTTTACTATGATGATCAATAACAATTTCTTTAATAATTTGAAAATACCTTATTTTATAAGAAGCTTCAAACTGAAGATTAACTATAAGGATCTCTCCAAACTGAAGGTTTGCTAAGGTCATAGGCATTGCTTTTCTTGTTTTCAACTGAAATAAATAAAAAGCAAGTCATGTAATTTCATTTCTTGAAAATATTTTTTCTAACTGTGCTGAGACTATTTAATTTTATTTTTCAGTTACATCCAATAGAAATTGCCCGTCAGGTAACACTATTAGAATTTGATTTATACCGAGCAGTGCAACCATCTGAGTTGGTTGGCAGTGTATGGATCAAGAAGGATAAAAACAAAACTTCACCAAACTTACTAAAGATGATTCACCACTCGACTATGGTAATTTATTTATTTATTTAATAAGATTTTGCAAAAAGTTCCCCAAAAAGGAAGTTTTTTAACCAAAGTGAAATATTTTCTTCTGATCTATTTGTTGATTCTGAGCTAGGAATTCTTAAATTTCAAAAAAATTAATTTAAAATTGTATTTACCTTTTATTAATTTATGGTGCTGAAGTCAAATTACACCTGTTATTTTGTAATTGGTAATGTAGTTTGAGTAGTTGAATATAAATTTTAACCTAATATTGTATTGAAGCTGACTTGCATGAATTACATGCTTCATATTTATACAGACGTGTATGTGTGTGTGCGTACACATATGCACACACACACACACACACACACACATAATCCTAGCAATGTTTAATTTTAAAACATTCCTGTTGAAACTGGTTTATGCCAGGCCAGATCTCATTATTAAGAATCTCCATGAAAAGTTTCCAAGTATTTTACACGTCTTGTAAAGCTATGGGTCTGCACCTGAAAAGTTCCTATCCAAATTGCAGGCCTGGGCAAGGTTTATCTATGGAAGACCAGTAATTTGCCTTTGCATGCATGGCTTCCTGTCTATGCCCCTAGTATTATCCATGAAAATGTAAGGGCTGATACAGCTTGGCACCAGTGTTGTCACAGCGTTTGTTGCCAGACTGCAAAGACTCAACAGATGCTAGAAGGCCTCTCATCTAACACTTTAATGATCCTGCCAATCCACTATTCTTTGACTGCTATTTTATGTATTTACTGAGCCCCAAAAGGATGACAGGCAAAGTTAAACTCGGTAGGATTTGAACTTGGAGTGCAGAACCAGATGAAATATTCTAAGACATTCTAACCACTATTCTAATGGCTCTGCCCATAAACTGCTTAGATTCAAAGCAGTTAATAATCAGTTACTGTGAAGACAAATGTTATTTAAGTGGGGAATGTTTATGGGATAAAATCACTCCCTCAAATGGATTTTTGGGAAAATATTAAGGCACTCATTACTTAAAAAAATGGAATAAACTTAAATTATATTGAAATATCTTTTTTTTTTCATGTCATAATAAAAAGAGAAGTTGAACTTTTTAAATAGTTTCCTGTTTAATATAAATTTCTGATATCTGTTAATTGAAGTCCAGTGATGAAAAGAAATTAAAATCCTGGTAGGAGTTCAACTCAGTACAATCAGACACAGAACTAAGTAAATAAATTCCACAGAAGTAAATTGATAAATGTATAATTTAACCACTGAGTAAATTAGCTTCTAAGTTGTTCAGTAGTTGAAGGGTTTCAGATATGTTTGCCTTATCCCAGTTCTCTCATCTAAAATATGTGAAAATGTTTAGCTTTGAATGTGGTACATTTTAATGTGATGCTCATTGCAAGCAATAAATACATAAAAGATGGAATGGGATCTTCAACCAATTAATAGAAAATCAATGCTTTAGATGGTACTGAGTGTATATGGTTAGAGGCTGAAGCACTGATGAAATGATATCCAATGATTACTCAAATGGTTTTTTCAGCTGTAGTAGACAGTCTTTACCACCATTTGATAATGATTGTGATAGAAATATAATTGCTAGAATTAGTAAAGAGTATAATTTTAATGAGTTGTGAGACGCCGGGGCATGGAACACGGATAATTTATGGAGGTTGGATAGAGAAATAGTTTATGATAGATCCATTTGTTGCATGTATTACTCTTACGTGGTTGAATGACAAAGTGCAATTGAGTTTAGAAAGTAGCTGAGGATTCAATGTAGTTTCTCGGCACAGTCATTGAAGCAGCTGTGCTTTTATAGACATAATGCATATGTCTTTAATAAGCCTAGATACACCTGTACATACATATTAAGTTAAACACAATAAAATAAATAAAATAACTGTTCATTGAATTATATTTCAGTTCACCTTCTGGTTAGAAAAATGTATTATTGAAGCAGAGAATTTTGAAGAGCGAGTTGCTGTTGTTTCTCGCATTATCGAAATCCTGTTAGTATTTCAAGACCTGAATAATTTTAATGGTGTACTAGAAATAGTAAGTGCTCTCAATTCAGCTCCAGTATTCAGGTTGGAGCACACTTTTGAGGTAAGTTTGATTTATCTGTTAATTTTTTCTTCCCATGAGTAGTTGGGTCTGTAAAATGGGTGGGCTTCAGGGGCATAGAAAGTAAAAACAGATTGAATAAAATTAGAATAGTTGATATTTCTTTAGAATTGTTAAAGTAGTTGTGATTAATCACATTAACCATTTACCTACTAGTGATCTCATATGGGATCACTTAAAAATTACAAATTTCGTAATTATCTGTCAATATTTACACATATCTAACTTTTTTGCTATATCTACTGATATTCAAATGAGGTTTGCTAATTTTTCACCCAATATCTCGCTTATTTCTATTTAAAATGTTATTTTGATCATTCCAGCGTGTTTCTAAGGCTGTTTTATGCTAGAAATCAAAGTTTCATAAAAAAAAATTCCAGTTAATAGAATTATGGGAGGTAATGGGTTAAGAGATTTCTAATTAATGTTGTTTTTAAGGGCTTGCCTACTATTTAGTAGATAGTAATGGCAATAGGTTTGGTACATCAAAGGGTCTTAAAGGAGACAAATGGAGCAACAGTTCATTGTACAGAGCATTTTTCAGTTGATAACATGAATATATTTTGACTTTTCCAAAATGTTCTCTTGCTGAAAATAAATCATAAATATTTATTTATCAATTTTGTTTAAGATCAATTTAACTTTATCTTGAAAATTTAAATCATCCATTTTTCAGGAAATTCCTAGTAAAATGATTCGAGCATTTGATGAGGCAAAAGAATTGAATTCTGACCACTTCAAAAAATACATAGAAAAATTGCGATCAATAAATCCGCCATGTGTCCCTTTCCTTGGTGAGTATTCATCCTGTTGTTGTTGTTGTTGTTTTGTGAAAACATCTCATATTGAGTAGACTAGCATTCTTTCAATAAATCTGGCAACAGATTTTAAAACTTCCAGCATATGGTTGCAGCACTTCACTTGAAATAGGCATTTGATTTGTTGTTACTTAGTTCTAACCAAGCAACCCTTGTGATCAAAGTCCATTCTAGCTGTGACCATCAGACATTTTATTTTTCAAGTATAGTGTATCTAAGAATACATTAGTCAATGTCTTTCTGCCTTTATCTTTTACTTGTTTCAGTCCCTTTTGACTGCAGCCACGCTGGGGCACTGCCTTCAAGAATTTTAGTCGAACAAATCAACCCCAGGACTTATTTTTTAAGGCCTGGTACTTATTCTATCAATCTCTTTCGCAGAACTGCTAAGTCAAAGAGATGTAAACACACCAACACCGATTGTTGAATGGTGGTGGTGGTGGCAAACAAAGACTCAAACCACACACACATACAATGGTCTTCTTTCAGTTTCCATCTACCAAATCCAGTCACAAGGCTTTGATCAGTCCAAGGCTATAGCAGAAGACACTTTCCCAGGGTGCCATGCAGTGGGACTGAACCCAGGACCATGTGGTTGAGAAGCAAGCTTCTTACCATACAGTCACACCTAATAAGATGTAATTTGAAGATTTGGCTGCTATTTCTAGCAGATCAAGGAAAATTAAAAGACGTTCCTTTGTCCAATTTTTGACTGGTCATGATTTTATCTTTGGATTGAAATTTGCCAACGGTACATCTGGTGCCCCCACCCATTTCTTTTCCTTTTTGAAGACTTATGTACTGTTCATGCAGTTTGGGTTACTTTTTCTGATAAGTTATAGACCACCTAAGCACTGAATACAATAAGTCCATTATTATTTATATACAACAAGCTTCCATGTAGTTTCTTGGTTGTCCCAGAGCCATAGTAGAAGACACTCACTTAAGGTGCCACACAGTAGGACTGAACCCTAAATCACATGGTTGCAAAGCAAAGCAAGCTTCTTAGAACATTGTTTTATTGCAAATAAATATCTGAATGTGATCGATGCCAGGACGGCCTGACTGACCTCTGTGCTGGTGGCACATAAAAAGCACCATCAAAACATGACCAATGCCAGTACCCCCTGACTGGCTCCCATTCCCGTGGCACATTAAAAGCATCATCTGAATGTGGCCAGTACCAGTACCTCCTGACTGGCTCCTATGCCGGTAGCACATAAAAAGCACTATCTGAACGTGATCAATGCCAGGCCCACCTGATTGGCCCTCATGCCAGTGGCATGTATAAAGCACCCACTACACTCTCAGAGTGGTTGACATTAGGAAGGGCATCAAGCTGTAGAAACATTGATAGATCAGATTGGAGCCTGGTGCAGCTGCTGGCTCTCCAGACCTCAGTCAAACCATCCAACCCATGCCAGCGTGGAAAACGGACGTTAAATGATGATGATGATGATGATGGCAGCGGTGGTGGCTGTATTATCAGTCCTATTAAGGAAGACAACTTCAAGATTTTGTTGATTCACTTGAGTTTATGTCAACACTGGAAAAATACCAATGTTTGCTTGATAACAGCTATGAATTTTTCTGTTATTTTCTTCTTATCAGGGATGTATCTCACGAACATTTTATTAACTGAGGAAGGTAATCCTGATTTTCTTCCTAATCGACCTGAGGGTATCATAAACTTCAGTAAAAGGAGAAGAGTGGCAGAAATTACAGGTGAAATTCAGCAGTATCAGAACCAACCTTATTGTTTCAAGGTGGAACCTTCAATTAGGGTAAGTAATTATTCATCATTACATGTTTCTGTTTTCAATTAATTTCTACTGTATTATGGATACAATGAATTATAGTATTGGATATGATACACTATCTATTTTAATGTCTTTCTTAACTAATTAATGACCAAATTAACACATGCACTTGAAACCATCTCAGATTAAAATGCTGGTGTGTATACACACAATTAACATTATATATGCTGGTGCCACGAAAAAAACACCCAGTACACTCTCGAGTGGTTGCATTAGGGGAGGGCATCCGACTGTAGAACTCTTACCAAGCAGCTAACAGGATCGCAGGACTGGCCAGTTTTGAGCTATTTGGCTCACATCAGCCGCGCACACTTGCACAGTGGAGTAATAAGCTAAGAGATTTCATTATAACAGTTTACATAGTAGATTATTGATAGATACTGAATTTCTTACATAGTTTTTATATTTGATATAACTTATTTAATTTGTTTACATTCATTAATTATAGGTTTTCTTATTAATGAACATAGTTAAAGAAGATACCTCGTTATAGTATTTCATTTTTCATCATCATCATCATCGTTTAACGTCCGCTTTCCATGCTAGCATGGGTTGGACAATTTGTATCCATGTGGAAAACGCTGGTGTTTAATTCAGATTTGTAAAACTGTTTGTTAATATCATCAACAACTTGTTTTTGTAACTTAAGTTTTTGGCATGCGGCATTAACGATAACTGTAATGTTTTGGTGTTCTAGAGTTAAACTTCATCATTAAACAAGTTTGAGTACATCATTTATGTTAATGGTTTCCATCCTTTTCTTTGTCAGGAGTTCTTTGTAAACCTTAATCCACTTGGTGACCTAAGTGAAAAGGACTTCAATGACTATTTATATAACAAGTCTTTGGATTTGGAGCCTCGTGGAGAAAAACAACCACGGAAATATGTGAGTTTTATTTCATTCTAGTACTATAATATTCAATATTGGTTAGTTTCCCAGTAAACTTATAAATAATTGCTACTCTTTTTAAAGAAACATTAATTAAATATTTTTCATATATTTCAGTGAAAATTATTAGTCATTGTAATTCTTACTAAATCAAAAATCCACATCTCAAAGACTATGTTTGTGTTTTAAATTATCTACACAAAAGCATGGTAGTTAAAGGATTGTTAAGCTGTTATTAACACAAAAGTTTTGAGCTTCAACCATGGTGAATATTTAGGTGTTGAATATTTTTCTCTATACTCGTATCTAAAATGGTCAGTTTTTGTTGCCATTGTAGATGGATGTAAATTACGATTAGAAATGTGGTCAACACCTAAATGAAAGATTACATAACACGGTTCAAAAATGAATATATTTTATAATTATTAGATATATTGAAAACAAAAGTAGATCAAAACCATATAACTAGGTTTCAGAAAACTTAGTGACAGTTATCTATTTAAACAGATTAAAGCTAGTTCAGCCATTTTGAAGAAATAGTTACATTACTCTATCTGCCTTAAACTATCTTTTTAAAGGTGTTACAAAGTGGTATCAAAAGGTTCCCAGACTAATTATGTTTAATAAAAAATAACTTATTTACCTAAGTTTTATCATCATCTCTTTTGAAATAGTCACCTTGCACAGCAAGACACCAGTCCCAGCATTCCTACCACTTTTGGAGTCTGACCTGGAGGTCATTTTCTGTAAGCAAGTCAAGGACCGTCTGCAATTTGCTCTGGATCTCAATAACGGTTTTAAAAATGGCGTCCTTTGAGTTGCATTTTTGTCTTGGGGAAGAGATGGTAGTCGGTAGGTGCTAAATCTGGCAAATTGGGCAGAAGCAGAAGCAATACTATTTTGTTTTTGTCGAGAAAACAAAAGTGAGGAGAGCTTGGTGACAGGGTGCATTGTCATTGTGAAAAATCCAGGTCTTTGCACTCTACAGATCCAGTCACTTTTGCCAAATGTCCTCCTCCCCTCAAACACTTCGAAACATTGTAGTAGAACTCTCAATTGATGATCTGGCCCTGGAGGACAAATTTTCAATGCACAGTGCCATATTTCCAGGAGTGATTGCTCATTGTTTTCCAGGGATGTTCTTCTGCTTTTGAAGCACCCATGCCACTCAAAACATTATGTATGACCCGTTGCTTTGTCACCATAATCTTGCCAAAGCATGCTCAATGTCTCAGTAGCAAACTTCCGGAGTTTAATGCAAAAATTTTATGTTAGTTCTTTGTTCCTGTCCATGACGAAATTGCAGACTGCAGCATACATGTGAGTGATCACAAAGACACAAATTTCACAACAAAATGTCACTAGGCACACTGCCCTTCATGAAGGTCACTGCGCACACTACTGTATGCTGCCATCTGTTGGCATGCAACAGAAGTAGTCCAGGAACTTTTTGAAACCACCACATATCTTCAGAAATTGATGATTTTAAGGTGTGCAAATATATCTTGTAATTAAGTGCTTATTATTCTTGTATTTGACTCAGTATGGGATATTCAGTGATGCAGACAGTGCATCTCAAACTATCTGTAAAAACGTACCAGCAGTTTTTTTGCTTTTTTTTCCAATGTGCCAGGGACTGGTAATATTTCTTAATCATTTTAATTTATACCAGAAACAATATATATAATGAATATAATAAAAGTTGACAATTTTTTTTATCATGTTTATTTAGTAAACAAATAAAGCAATATTACATAAGCATTTTATAAGTATTTTATGATGTTTCTTTCTTTTCTGGAAACTCGCCGCGTACCAGCAGTTGATGGCTCGTGGACTGTCACCTGTCCGCGGACCACCACTTTTGAGTAGCACTGATATACGAGATAGTGAGAAAAGTTCAAACATTAGTTTTCTTTATCGTTTTTGGATTTGGTTTGCAAGATTCTTTATGTGAGTTCATGTGTTGAAGCATATTCTGTTGTGTCTGGGGAGAGTCATTTTCTAAAATTATTTTTATTTAAGCATATGATTTACAATAGCTTTAGTGCATTCACAACTGCTTTTTTTTATTATTATTATTATGTTACCAAAATACAGGCCTTGGAATATTCAATTTTAACTTCGAATATACGTTGAATGACCATCTATGAATACCTAGTAAAATTACATATCCATGTGTGCCATCAAGTCCATGGACTAAAATCCAAGAATATTATTATTGTTGGTTGGGTGTCTAAAAGTTTGTTCATGTTCTTTTCTACTCTAGGCACAAGGCCCGAAATTTTGTGAGGGTGCCAGTCAATTAGATTGACCCAGTACACAACTGGTACTTAATTTATCAACTCCTACTAATGGGAATGGTATCCTCTAGATTAGAGAAAGAGCATTGATAGAAGTACATTTGTCATTAATGCACAGAAGGAAGAGTATGAAGGACAAATAAACCTTGGAGTACATTAGAGTTGGATCACAGGCAGCTTCATCAACAAATATTCTTTTCTACTCTAGGCATAAGGCCCGAAATTTTGGGGGAGGGGGCCAGTCGATTAGATCAACCCTAATATGCAACTGGTACTTAATTTATTGACCCCGATAAGATGAAAGGCAAAGTCAACCTTGGCAGAATTTGAACTCAGAACGTAAAGACAGACAAAATACCGCTAAGCATTTCGCCCGGCGTGCTAACGTTTCTGCCAGCTCGCCACCTCAAGTTTGTTCATATTAAAATATAAATACATTTATACCAACCAGACTACTACTGACTGTGTGTGTGGTTTTTGTTTGTTTTGTTTTTTTTTAATTTTAGAGTTAGCCTCTATTGCTATAAAAATGTATGTGATACAGTTTAATTTAAATGTTTTTTTTTTTTTTCATTAACCAGCCAAGAAAAACTGATTTTAATTTGAAATCTCCTGGAATCAAACCGCAGTCTAACCGTCACAACACAACAACCCGCAGTCATACATTCAATTTTGTTCCATTTGGCCACCAGCGAGTCAATGAAGAAGACACTGAATTGATACAACAACATACTCCCCCAGCAACACCAAACACTCCACTCACCCCTACAACTACAGATGGAAGTTACAGCTTTGCAAATTCACTATCTGTCTCAGGTGTGCATGAAGTTTTTAATTTCTATGTGATCTTATGTTGGTTTCTTTTTTGCTTCATTTCATAATTTGTTTTGATAATTTATTGGTTAAGACTGTTCATTGTTATTCTTTTGTAACAAATATAATTGAAATGGCTAAAGCAGGCACAGATGTGGATGTATGTTTAAGTAGCTTTCTTATCAATCATGAGGTCTGCATGGCACCTTGGGCAAGTGTCTTCTGAAAGAAACCCATTTTGTGTGTGTTGGTGTATCCTTATCTTGAGATTGTGTGATGACATTGTCATACAGCAGTGTTCTTCATTTCTAAATTTCTGTGTAAACATACCTGGCATGAGAAAAATGTTACCATGCATGTGAAAGCACATTACTTAGTGGGCAACATCAAGGCATGGAGAGGGGAGACTAGCATGCATGGGCGACCGCTGGTCTTTCAAAAACAAACTTGCCTTGACTTGTGCTTTGAAGGAGAACTTTCTAGGTGCAATCCTATGGTCATTCATGACCAAAGACGTTCTTTACCCTTTTCCCTGCTTAGAAACAAGTGAGGGTTTGCAACAGGAAGAGCATCCAGCAATAGAAAGTTTGTCTTAATAAACTCCCTCTGGTTCATACAACCATGGAAAAGTGGACATTAAAATGATGATGATGAGTTAAATCATAATTTTTTACTTTATGTTGTGATGTCCAATTCATATGATTGTTCATTGCCAGACCAGCTGTCTGGCTTCCGTGCCAGTGGCACGTGAAAAAAACATTCGAGCGAGGTCATTACCAGTGCCGCGGGACTGGTTCCTGTGCAGGTGGCATGTAAAAAACACGATTTTGAACGTGGCCGTTGCCAGTACCGCCTGATTGGCCCTCATGCTGGTGACACATAAAAGCACCCACTACACTCTCGGAGTGGTTGGCATTAGGAAGGGCATCCAGCTGTAGAAACTCTCCCAGATCAGATTGGAGCCTGGTGTAGCCATCTGGTTCGCTAGTCCTTAGTCAAATCGTCCAACCCATGCTAGCATGGAAAGCAGACGTTAAATGATGATGATGTTTCTTTTTCTCAGATTTTATAATAAAACTTGTAAATCTGTATTTAACCTTCTACTAATTGTTTGTCCGTTTTTTTTTTTTTGCAGGAAATCTCAACCCTGTTTTTAATATAATGTCTTTGAACTCTCCTCAAGAAGAACCTATTCCACCTATTCTGCCTCCTCCATTGCCTCCAAGAAAGCGAGGCAAAGACTCTGTGTCTTCTATCTTGGACTATGTGCCTAATATGTCAAGTTCATCAATGGCCCTTGAACCACCTTCTCTACCTCCCAGGGACAATCGTGATAGCATACCCCCACCTGTTCCACCTCGCAGGGATGTGGGCTATGGGACATTAACACTAGCACAGAGCATGCCTTTGTCTCGACCACACAGCCACCCCCACTACAACACCACCCCTCCAGAGCGGAATTCCGAGCGGAACTATACCAGTTCAAATGATTTCAATGTTAACGGTGATAACACTATTCCAGAACTGCCTCCTAAGACATACAAACATATACCCAGTTGGCAACAAATCAGCTCAAATTGATGCCAGTTCTTTTTCCCTCCATTGAGTCAAGAAAGAGCTGGATTGCTAACCAACCACCTTGGAATGATCCATTAAAACAAAACAAAAAAAAAACAACAAACAAACAAAGAAACAGAAATAATGCTACTTAAAAGAAACAGTTTTAAAATAATACACAGACAGATGAAGAGAGAACAAATCTTTATGGAAATCTGGCACAAACAATTTGCTGTTTCACAAGCATACACTTTCAACAGCCCCCCCATCGTTCAAGTCTTGCTTGCTTCTCCTGGCTGCTGTCACTGGACAAAACTACTGCTGCTGCTGCTGTAACATGAACGGCACAGCTGAAACTGTTGTCTCTGCTAATTAATACAACTGCTGACATGATAGCACGGTTGCATCTGCTGCAGTCACTCCTGTTAAATAACACTATCATCTTTTACAATAATTACTCGTACTACTTGCTGCTGCCCAGACGGCAGGAGTACCTCACAGCTGTAACAACTACTACTACTACTACTACTACTACTACTACTACTACTACTTTGTTGTTGGTTTTGTTGTTAATCATTATTATTATTATTATTATTATTATTATTATTATTATTACTACTATTACTATTATTATTATCATTACTAATTCTACTACCACTACTACTACTACTGCTACTGCTGCCACCTAGACAGCAATGGTCTCTGTTGCAGCCACTACTACTACTACTACTACTACTGCTATTATTACTATTATTACTACTGTCGCTGGTGGTATTGCATTGAAATTCTTAGACATACATTGATCTTGCACAACATTTTGATGCAAACAGATGAAAATGTAGGGAACAATTCCCAAATAATTTGGCAGTATATAAAGTAGATAAAATAATAATAATAATAATGATGATAATAATAATAATAATAATAATGATGAAAATGATAATGATAGTACGGAAATTTTGCCCTCACACACTCGCACATACACACATGTATGTATACATTGTGTGTGTGTGTGTGTGTGTGTATGTATATATACATGCATACACACATACACATTCATGGTTAAAATAACAACAAAAAAAACAATTAGCCCCTTCCCCCGGCCCCTCAGTCCTCCTTGTAATAGCAGTACAGAACATTTTGAATAGACATGTGAAGTGGTTTGGGACAGTAACACTTAGATAAATCTGGGTGATGGTTGCTGGATGGTGGTGTTATTTCTTGATCCTGTGTTTTTTAAAATGTTCATGACAACAAAACAGCTATTCCCAGCATCTAGCCTTTATTTATTATTATCATCATTATTGTTATTATTATTATTTCCAATTTTTTTTTTTTTTTCTGACTTTTACCACTGGGTTCAATGTCCCTGTGTTCAGTGTCTCTGATCCTTATATCCTACTATCTCTCTCTCTCTCTCTCTGATTATAATTGTTTCTAAATTTCTTACTAATATGCTAATCCTTGAATACCCTGAAGCAAAATTATTAATCCTGCACTTCCAGATGATTTGTATTTAATTAGGCCAGGACACAGTAAAATACTTAACAAATAATATTAATAAGAATTTCTATCATTTTTCAAATTCTTAAATGACACACACACACACACAATTTAACCCTTTAGCATTCACAATACTAATGGTTAATGGTATAAACAATGTTGGTCTGTTTATAAGACAATGATGACAGTAAGACAAAATACATAATTTCTTGTTTGTTAGTGATGGTAGTTACATATGGTTCGCACAAACATTTGCTGCCATGAACCTGGCAAATATGAATGATGAAGGGTTAAATTACATATAAATCCTTTTTCATGTATTAGATGCTGAGAATTATATTGAATATTCTAATTTTCATATTTCCTCAGATTAGTATATTGTCATTGGATTGTAATTTAATAATTTTGCTAGTATATTTGAAGTCTTTTTAGGTAATCCCCTATGCAAAACTTAATTCTTTGGTGTGGGGCATCTCATTTCAATCAATAAAGACCATCACTTTAAAAGCATCTTTTCATTTAATTTTGTGTAGATATCTAATTAAGGTTAATCAGAGTCATAATGTCAAGTTTTAAAAATCACTTTTCATTGAAACTAATTATTTGAAAAAGTCTAACCAAAGATAACGTTGTCCAATGAAAACTTAGCTATAAACCTTTAACTACAATTATCAGATATTGTCGTACACAAAACTGCTGTTCACGCAGTCTCATGTGTGCTATCATATCTATGTATGTACAAAAGTATGTATTTATGTTTATATATTTCTACATACATTAAAAAAGCACTAAAAAAATTAAAAATTCATTTTACAAACTAGAAAAATCATTTGCAGCTGTTAAAACTCACTAAAATATACAGACCTTATGTAGACATTATTTTGTTTTATTAGCTTATCTTTCTTTGTTTTTTCAAGATAAAAGACTTGAAAAATTCTTCATAAATACCTTTATGCACCTCTCATTTTCCCTCTTACACACACATACACACTCTCTCTCTCTATTTCTCTTTCTCTATTTCTCTTTCTCTCTCTCTCTCTCTCTCTCTCTCTCTCTCTCTGATATTGTGTTTTATTTTCTGCAGGAACTTTTCATATGACACTCATCAGTAACATTTTTATTTTAATCTAAACTTTGTATTAGTTATAATAAAAGTGAAGAGCATGTGTGTGTGTGTGCCTGTCTGTGTATATGCCTGCATTCCTCTGTGTGTGTAGCAGGGTCCAATTCCTGCATGCTGTAACAAGCTCAAAGAAACTAAACAAAAATGAAGATGTGACTGTCATATGAAAATGAAAATGAAAATTTCTGGTTCAAAAACTGTTGGTTCAAAACAAAGTGTAAAATTTATTACATACCTACACACATCTACAAAATTCAGATATGGAATATGGAGCAAGAGTGTCTTTACAATATATATATATATATATATGCTGTCTGGAACATTAAGTTAGGAATAT